>NC_034609.1:2046751-2061904 GCF_900095145.1 Mus pahari
GGGGGGGGGGACTTTTTTATGCCCTTTAGGAAAATACGGGGCAAGGCTAGGTGGTGGATACCTTTAATCCCAGCAGTTCAGATCTCTTAGTTTGAGGCCAGCCTGGTCTACAGAGAAAGTTCCAGGATATCCAGGGCTACACAAAGATACAGGGGCTACTCATTTGCATTCATTCATTCATTCGTTTGTTTGTTTATGTATTTATTTATTTACTATTTAATATAAATACATGTACAAGTACACACACACACACAATGCTACACAGAGAAACCCTGTCTAACAAATAAATACATACACTCATTCATACACTCACACACACACACACACACACACACACACACACACACGACTATAAAGAGGTCTGGTTCCCCTTCTTGTCCCCATCTGTGGCCTCTCCCATGTTTGTGTCTTCTTCCACTGATTTCACACTGGCATTATTCATTTTGGTGAGATTGCTCCCAAACCTCACTTCCTCCACAAATGTGTACAACAGATGTAGACCAAAGGCTTCACCCACGATCTCCGGCTGCTTAATGCTACTGCCCTCAATGTCCTTCAGGTGTCCAGCTAGCCAGCCGACCTCATGCCTGTAATTCTCTGAGCAGTTTCTCCTCCTCCTTTAGTGGGGAATCCCAGGCTGATCGACTCTCCCTGTCGCTGACCCAGAATGTTCTGTTTCTCTGAGGGAGCCCTGATGCTTTCGATGGAAGGAGGCATCTAACTCTGAACCAGGTACAGTGTGCTCACAGCTGCTGCTCCATCTCAGACTTCCGTGCAGGCAGACTTGGGCGACACACACACATACACACACAGGCACTCACATACACACTCACTCACGCATACTGTTTTATACACACTCACACTCTCACTGGTTAGCATACACATGTACAATGGAGCCACTATTGATGTACTATAAAAACCTGTGACTGCATACCAATAAGTTGACTTCTATTCCAGTTCCTGAGGTTTCCCTGTAGCCCATCCATTTTCCCCAGGTTTACCCACTCCTACTGAGAAGTCAAACTCCTATTACCATCAATGTATTTCCAGATTCACTCGACACGTTTGCACAAGTGAAGTGTGTGGCTCTCACACTCCAGCTCTTTTCTGCAGGCCACCTCCAGACCCCAGTTCTAACCCCACAGCCTCACACAGTGCTCGCGCTGCCTGGTGCCCACTTCCTCGTGCCTTTGCACTAGAATGAGCAGGAATATTTGTAAAATGTGCCATATTTCTTTATGTTAACTATGAGTTAGGGTAGAAATGTCAGGTTTCTAACATCAATTAATAGACTACCTACAACCTAGCAATTCTCGGTTCTAATCTTGAGGGACACTGGAAGACGTGCTTTAATCAGAAGGACGCTAGACTCAATACTGAATGTGGTCATAAACGGAATCAAATAGCTTCACATGGTGCCTGAGGTCAGAGGTATAGCTCAGGCTGTACAGTTTGCTTTGCCACACATGATGACTGTGGGTTTAATCAGCACTGCAAATCAAATAATAAATTAAACTGTGACAGGCAGTAAAACACCAGACAGTGCCTTTTTTTTGTTTTGTTTTGTTTTGTTTTGTTTTGTTTTGTTTTGTTTTGTTTTTCGAGACAGGGTTTCTTTGTATAGCCCTGGCTGTCCTGGAACTCACTTTGTAGACCAGGCTGGCCTTGAACTCAGAAATCCACCTGCCTCTGCCTCCCGAGTGCTGGGATTAAAGGCGTGCGCCACCATGCCGGGCCACAGTGCTTTAATACTCAGTAAAATAAAATAAAATAAGGCAGATGCTGGCTAGTGTCTTTTGATGCCAGGAGCACACAGACGGGAGCACACTGATGGGAGCACACCGATGGGAGCACACCGATGGGAGCGTGCTCCCCACCTCTTGTTTAGGAGCACTGTCAAGAAAACCAGCCTATGATAAGCCTTGCCTTACAGCCAGAGTCTACTGGGGCTCCAAGATGGAATTAATATGCCTTTAATCAGAATGTCTGGATCAGGCTGAGCCACCCTAAAGGAGGTGGGGGCATACTACCCGGGTGTTGGGGAGGATTAGGAGGTGTGGCCTTGCCTGAGAAAATGTGTCCCAGGGCTTTAAGGTTACAAAGCCTGATGCAGTTCTGAGCTCTGTACTCTTGGCTTTGTGCTTATAGTTCAGGATACAAACCCTCAGCTCTGCTGAGCTCCAGCTGCTATGCTTGCCACCTCTGCTCTGCCATCGGAGACACCAACTTTCAGGAACCCAATTAAGAGCCCAAATACGCTCTTTCTTCTATAAGTTACCTTGGTCATCATAATAGAACAGAAACTAAGACGCCCTCAAATAAGCCTTGGAAGGTGGGGGGGGGGGGGCAAAGCGGGGAGTCCAAGTGTCAACCACCCTAAATCAGTAAGGTTTATCCATCTCAGACTTGACGTCACTCAGAACAAAAGAAGGCAAGGCAGAGGGGACAGCACGAGAGGATTCCACCTTGTAAACAAACCAGAAAAGAACAGTCCCAAGACAGACAGATAGGCAGGCAGGCAGGCAGGTGGACGGACGGGCGGGCGGGCAGGCGGACCTCACTAAGACCTCATATCCTCTCAAGAGTTCTATACATATGGAGGAGGAGAGTAAGGAAAGCGTGGGCTGGCAGATCCAGGAGAGTCACTGATCAGGCCTTAATACTCCCAAAACACAGCAAATGGGAATCACTGGACCCATCAGACTCATGGAGTCAGAGGCAAGCTTGGAATTTGCCAATAATGCCAAATCCCAAGCTTACCATTAAGAACTTGTTTCCTACAAGTTTTTAGAGGGGGCAGACAGCCTTACCAGGGTGCTCCCCAAATCTGTACTTATTGATCCCAGATATACCAGGTGGGACCTATTTTCTAGCCCAGCATGAAATCTGAAATGGCAGAGCAGGTCTGTGAGCAAGCATGCACTGGAGGGTCTGAGAGGGAAGCGCCCTCCCTGCACCCCGGTGTCACAGAGGTCAGGACAGCTTCTGCTCACAGCGGACTAAGTCATTTACCACAGTAACAAGCACAGGGAAACGAGCCATTGTTATTCTTCTGTAGTTAAACAGGAGACCCACACTCTTAGCTACTGTCTCAGAGGTGTGTACCATCATCATCTGGAGACCCCACACTCTTAGCTACTGTCTCAGCTGTGTGTACCATCATCTGGAGACCCCACACTCTTAGCTACTGTCTCAGCTGTGTGTACCATCATCATCTGGAGACCCCACACTCTTACCTACTGTCCCAGCTGTGTGTACCATCATCATCTGGAGACCCCACACTCTTACCTACTTCCCAGCTGTGTGTATCATCATCTGGAGACTTCCTGATAATCCTGAAACCCCTCCTGCTTCCCCTGCCAGGACTTCTGGGATGGTATCCCAAAAGTGCAAAGTGAGCTTTCTAAACTATCCTTTAATTTTGATACAATTTCCTTTCCTCTGGGAAGAAACACTCTTTCTAAAAGCCACCTTGCTACTTTCTTGCTTTCTATTTATTACTCCAGATTACAGAAAAATGGGTAAAAAGCAAAGCTTGGGAAAGTCCAGCCATTTTTACAATAGAAAAGGCATAGCCAGATGGGGCTGGAAATAGCTTGCTTTCATTTTTAAATAAAATTACCTCTCTTCCTGAGTATAATTGTCATTTTAAATTTAATTATTTTACTGTAATAAAATTCTAAACAGTTGACAAAATTAACTATAATGTCATAAAGATATCTAACCTTAAAATTCAGTTATATCATTTCAGTGTGGCTGATATTAAAAAATAAAATATAACCAGGGTTTTCTTTCTGAAACGTGTGGCTTTATATAGTCAGTATCTGTCCTTACTTAAAAAAAAAAAAATCACAAGAGAATAAGATGAATATCCAAAAAAAAAGGAGTAAATGACAGTCCTTCCGAGGGAGAGCCTATGACATGTGGCTAAAGTGGGGAAGGTGGCTGAAAGCAGAGGCAAGGCAGGGGCGTGGGGCTCACACCCATGCTCCACAGCAGCAGCCGGGGGAGGCACGCACAACACACACACACACACACACACACACACGCACGCACGCACGCACGCACGCACGCACGCACGCACGCACATGCCCGCACAGTCCTGAAAAGGAAGATGAAGTAACAACTTCTGAATGAGCAGCACCCAAGAAGCCTCAGAGACCAAAATAAAACTGAGGGTGTTTATAAGGTAGCTAGAATGGGGGCACATTCCATTGTGAGGATTTGGGGCAATTCCTGATGAATACATATCTCTGGATTCCAAAATATATAGGAAAAAAAATGTTTCCTCTCCAGAAGTCCTTTCCCACTCTTACTCACAATAAAGAACGGGTGTTGCTGTCAGCCGCGCAAGCTCTCAGCTCACCACATATTACCAAGGCATTCTAAGTAGACGCATCTCCTCTCGGCAGGTTTTGCTCACCAATATCTCATGCCTCCACATGACTCGGCCCCACTGGAGTGAGTCCCTCTTTGCCACAGGTATAAAAGGATGTCTGTCCAGCAGGAAGGGATGTGAGGACGCTGACCAGAGCCCCAGGAGATGCTGGGTTCCTATGTCATCCCAGAGTTTGGGCTAAACTGAGAGGCGGTACTGTCACACAGGGCCTGTGATACAGGGTCTCGGGACAGGCTTAATGGCCTATGATATAACGGGAGGGAAGGCCTGAGAGAACATCGCATGTGGCTCGGGCTGCTCTCAAAATCACTGCATAGCCTTGAACTCCTGATCCTCCTGCCTCACCTCCCACTGGGATGACAAGCAAGAAACACCACACTGAGTATAAACACCCTCCACCTTGAAAGTCTTCATTGTTTTTAATGTGGGATTCTGTTCTCATTTTACACTAGTCCCATAATACATACATCAGGCCTAACTGGGGTTCTCTTCTGGTCAGCCCTGAGGTTGACAAATAAAGTCTTGTACAGCAATTCTCCGCCTGTGGGCCACCCCTCCGGGGGTCAAGTGGCCCTTTCACAGAGTTGCTTAAGACCATCAGAAAACACAGATACTGATCATAACAGTAGCAAAATTACAGTTATGGAATAGCAATGGAAACAATTTTAGGTTTCAGGTCACTACAATGTGAGGACCTGGGTATTAGCATTAGTAAATTTGAGAACCACTGGTCTAAGAAAAAAAAAAAGGTTAATTCTATAATTATGTACCAGTCGGGAATGGGGATCAGTCTATAATCTTCTCAATTAGTCTCTCTTCACAAGTTGTTATACAGCCTACAAGTTACTCTGAAAAATAACTCATTTCATTAAACTTTCTAGTGGGCTGAAGAAATGGCTCAGCGAACTGTCATGCAAATATAAAGATGTGAGTTTGAATTCCCTAGCACCTACATAAACGTCTAGTCCCATGTCTGTAACACTGTAGGAGCAGGGATCGAAGGATGGTGGGAGGGGTGAGACTGACCTCTGGAGCTTTCTAACCAACCAGCCCATACAATCAGTGAGCGCCGCATTCAATGAGCAACCGAGTCTCAGAAGAGCAGGCAGAGAGGAACTGAGAGAGACGGAAGTGGGCAACCTCTGGCCTGCACATAAACCACACGTACAGAAAAAGTAAGTCCACTACCTTCGGAACGATGTTGAAGTGGACTGGAACACACAGATATGCACATCTGTTTTAAGTTCTATCTACCTAACGTCTAAATGATAGCACAAAGACCGCCTCCACACTTGCATGTTCTAGATGTGCTGTATGAGAGGTTGTCCCACTGGGCTTCTAACACAGCTGTTCTCCAAGGACACCTAAAGGCCAGCCTGGTCTACAAAGTGAGTTCCAGGACAGCCAGGGCTATACAGANTGAGTTCCAGGACAGCCAGGGCTATACAGAGAAACCCTGTCTCAAAAAAAAAAAAAAAAAAAAAAAAAAAAAAAAAAAAAAAAAAAAAAAAAAAGGAAAAGAAAAAGAAAGGAGGTCTGACCTGGAAAAACCAACTCTTACCTATTTTTTTGTTTTACTTTTCTATCTTTAACTTTTTTGAGTGCACATATGAATGAAGCATGTAGGGTGTGTGTGTGTGTGTGTGTGTGTGTGTGTGTGTGTGTGTGTGTGTTTGTGTGTGTTTGTGTTTGTGTATGTGTGTGTGTTGGGGGTGTGTTGGGATGTGTTGGGGTGTGTTGGTGTGTATGTGTTGGTGTGTGTGTTTGTGTGTATATGTGTTGGTGTATGTGTGTGTGTGTGTTGGTGTGGGGGGGGGGAGTCCCCACCTTGCTTGAGGCATGTCTCTAGTTGTTAGTGTTGCACTCACAGGCCAACTAAGCCCCTGAGAGTCCTCTTCTCCTCCCCTGAGATTAGGGCACAGTCTGCCAATTGGCTTTGCATGGGTCCTGGGATTTGAACTCAGACTCCCAGGGTCACATGCCAAGCACTTTACCCACTGAGCCATCTCAGTCTAAAGCAATCGTAGTAGGAATCCCCAAACGTCATTTTCCAACATGAGGTTGAACAAAGAACAGCAAGGAAAACATGGCAGCGTGGACACAGATATATCAGAGAGCATGCCCAAAATGTAGGGACGGAGAAATTCCATAAGCCAGTCTGGGAATGAAAACCATGACTGATGGTCAAAGTCAGGAAGGCCAGGTGGAAGGCCAGGATAGCGGGTTGTTACACAACAACTCAGTTAACATAACCAAGATTACGCCCAAGAATTTGCCCCAGAGAGCCAAGGAAGGGCCTCCAAAGAGCAAAATTCCTGGAACCTCATCAGCTACAGAGCCATGTGTTACACCAAAGTTGACCACTAGATGGCAACACATCCCCACTTTCTCAGTATACCAGCCTGGTCTTAAAAGATTTTGAGACCAGAGTAGAAAAAGAGCTGCACCCCAAACATCTTTTAAATACCAGAAGGCTTTCATTTCCTTACATTCTGAATGTTGATTTGTAGTTCCATCTTGTAGTGATTGAAGTCTTTGGAAAGCTCATGGCCTTGATGATAGAAAGTGAACATTCCCTGAAAGAAGGACAGCATCTACGACAAAGGAGAGGAGCCGTTAGTGCATGCAAGGAAAGAAGGAAGGAAGGCCTGCATCAAAACCACCATCTGGAGTACCACCTTCTGGAGCACCACCATTCGGAGCACCCAACCACCTCCCTGTCTGTCACTCCACTGAAATAAAGTAGTTCCAAAGAAGTCACTAGAAATTAAATAACTGTAAGTAGGTGGCCTGTACAGAAAATTATGAACAAATTGTGAGTTCAAATTCCCTAGCACCCACATAAAGGTCTATCTCCATGCCTGTAGCATGTGGGACAGGGCTCACAGTACAGCGGGGGCTGTGCCCCTTACTGGGGTGGGGAGGAGGCTGTGCCAACAGGGCCTCCAATGGTTTAGATGCTTCCCTAGACTTTCCCTAGCTGTGTCCACCCTTGACAACCTGTGAGGTCTCCCTTAGTGTTTCCACAGCAATGAGTGTCCTGCTACTCACAGGCTCCACAAACTCGAACTTCTTCCTTTCTTGGATTTCCTGGAGCTTGCACACATATTCAAGTGAGAGTTCGTAGAAATGCTGCCGGTTCTGCTCCACTTGGAGATCGGCCTGCATTAAAACAAGCACTGTTAGTTGACCCCATGGAAGGAAACTATCAAACTGGAGGTCAACGGCCTGGTGCTGGCCGTGGTGCGGGGTTTTTATAAACTTATGTTACAACTCATGTCTTACTCTTTGCTATTCTCCTGCCACAGCAGGACAGAGCCATTGCTACAAGGACATACAGAAAAGGCTAAAATGATTCTTCCCAAACTCTAGAGAAGAGCTTGATGACCCCCAAAGACTGAAGATTAAGGAACACACTTCTTCCTGGAATAGTCAAAAGCCCCATCAATAACACCTGAGCGCATACACACACACACACACACACACACACACACACACGAGCACGCGCCACACACAGGTGCACACACACTACACACAATGAAATATAACAAAAGGGGACAAAACATATTGGGTAACATGAACAGCTATAATGCCAGCACTTGGGAAGCTAAGGCAGGAGGACATGTCCAGGGCTAGCCCGGACTACACAGCAAGATCGTGGCTTTAAAAAGAAAAGGAAGCAGATCCTGGCATGCTACACATGGATGGACTCTTAGGCTCTCAGATGAAAGGCAATGCACGTCAGACATAAAAAGAGAAACTCCTACACATGAGCGAGCTAAGACAGACAAGCAGAATGACAGAAGCAAGGACGGTAGGACTGGAAGCCCAGGAGAAGTCACGGCTTCACAGGTCAGGGCTTCTGCTTGGGTAGGCACAAAGAAGGTCTGAAGACTGGTGGCAATGGCTACACAGCCAAGTAAAGCATTAAGTCAATGCCCGCGCAATATTCAAATGGCTAAAATAAACTGGAAGATAAATGTTTTCCAACACATTTTCAGAAGTTTATAAAAACCAGTCTAGTATTTGTCTGGTACTTAATTAAAAGTCATTGAGTAAAATAAAGTTTAAATGTAAAGTTAGCAAAGTAAGAGTTTCTACCTAAAAACCATGACTGTTTGTGTCTCATTATTCACCAACAGTATAACCCAATGCCAAACCCTGAAACCATGCTAAACACATGCTAAACAGTCAACAGCTGAAAGCAGTGCTTGGCTCACGCTACCCTCGTGAGGCCTGACTACACGCAGAGCGCAGAGTCATGCCTCGCGTGTCCTCGGTATGACTTGCCCCCATGAGGCCATCACTACGTGCAGAGCACAGAGTCATGCCTCGCGTGTCCTCGGTATGACTTGCCCTCCTGAGGGCTGACTACGCACATAGCGCAGTCATGCCTCATATGTCCTCGGTATGACTTGCCCTCACTCTGCTGGGCACCTCGCATCTGAATGCCCTGAACAGCCAGAGCTGCTGACCCCTCCACTTTGTGACTCACTCTCTGGATTCCCTAGCTCACAGAGAGCTTGCCACAATATTCTAATTGTACACAGGAGCACAGAACGACTCCTTGTACCTGCCCAAGTCTACAGTGCACTAACTTTTCCCGACATGTTATGATTTGGCTAGAGACTACATATGCCCTGCAAAGCCTGGCCTCTGACTCGCCATTCTTGGGGTGGTGGAATCTTCAAGAAACAAGGCCTTGCTCCAGGGTTACCTGTCATAGAGGCACTACTGTTGGAGGGATTAAGATCTCATGGAAGTGGATGAATCCCCACAAGACTACACTGTGTTAAGAAGTCTGGCACCTCCCCTGAATCTCTTACACAAACACTGTCACATGAAGCACATGACCACAGAGATGACCCCATCAAAGCCAAGCAGAAGCCAGTGTCATACTCTCAGCTCTCCAGAACTATGAGCTAAATCTGTTTTGTTTATAAACTATCCATCCATGTGCGTTTTATAACAGTACAAAATGAAGTTGCACACACAGTAAGCAAAAGCTGTGTTAATTAATTAATAACTGTATTATAATCCAATTGTAGTTCTATACATACAGAAGACAGGAGATCAGTCTCACACAATACTATTAAAAAAAATTATTTCTTTAGTGATATTCAAACTGAAATAGTATCCTTTGTCTACTGTGGGGAAACAAGCATTAAAAACCAAGAGGAATGTAATCTTCTCCCATAGCCAGTATGTTTTCTGGACACATACAGCCAGAGGCTGTCCAGAACTCAAGAATGTGGATGGTGGACGGAGGTGAAGGCCCTTGTGTCTGAGACCCACAGGGCAGGAGCAGCAGCTTCGAGGAGAAATACAAAAGTGACCAACACCAGGCACGCTGCAACAGCCCTACTCTCCTCTTAACAAGTGGGGAGAATGGCTTACATGTCTTTCTGTGCCCCTGCCCAGCGTCATCCTCAGAAGAAACCTTTATTAACCTCTTGAGCAAAAGTCAATTCACTGAAGATCGGCCACACAACAGCTCACAAAGGCAATAAGCACCCAGAACCAAACCTCCTCCTCCATAAGTCTCTGCTCCCTTTAAGGTGTACATGCTTAAAAGAGAGCTGTTTCAAGTGGGCGTCCGTACGACTGTGAAGAGTAGAGAGAGCAAGACAGAAACGAAACTGGAAGCACCGTCCGTCTTCAGCGCCTCTTCAAGCTCATGACTTGCAGTTTAGTCATCTCTGGGACTGATGACACTGTCAAAGCCATAACTCACTGTGCACACATCCCGTTTGTGGTTCTCACTCTGACGGGCACTATTCTAGGCAGAAGGGATAGGGGACTGAACTGTAGCCTTCAGAGGGCGTACGGTCACGGAAGGGAGCCATGTAACACTGCCTAGGAGGAGTAAGAACAATGAGCCAGAGGAGGGGGTTGTGTGGGCAGAGGGCTGGAAGGAGCTTGGTCTGATATGCACTGTAATGCTAAATACTGGCCCTGGCTGCCTCCGGGATGAGGAGGTCCTGATGTTCACCGAGTCCTTGCTCCTTTATCTGCTGGGCAGGAGAGATGGGTTCCGGGGGCTTGGGGTGTGAGGAGAGGACCACAGGGGAGATGAAGATGCTGTGGGGTAAGGGATCATGAGAACTCACCAAGAGAGCCGGCCAATCAGAGTGAGAGCAGCCCTGGCAGATGTGGCAAGTCATATCCCAGGGTTACTGGCAGGGAAGTAGTCTTAACAATAAATAGCATAGGTTCTTGAGTAGTGTCTGCCCCGCTCTGGTGCTTTAAAGGCTTATGATAAATATAAAGGCTGTGTGTCTTTCATCTGGGAACTGAGTTATCAAAAGTAGGGTAGAAACCCCCAATTGAGATTAATTATTACCATAACACACGTGACCTGAGTAGAAGCTATCTGAAGGAGACAGACACGTGGCTCTGAGTTAGGACATAGTAGGCTGGAGTTAGGGAATGTCTCCGTGGTAAAGGGTGCAAGCCCCAGAAAGAAATGGGCTTACTCTGAGCAGGGTGTGTAATACATGACACGTGGGGTCCTGGGCCCTGGGCAGGTGTGCAGTGCATGGCACATGGGGCCCTGGCCAGGTGTGCAGTTCATGGCACATGGGGTCCTGGGCAGGTGTGCAGTGCATGACACGTGGGGTCCTGGGCAGGTGTGCAGTGCATGGCACACGGGGTCCTGGGCAGGTGTGCAGTGCATGACACGAGGGGTCCTGGGCCCTGGACAGGTATGCAGTGCATGGCACACGGGGCCCTGGGCAGGTGTACAGTGCATGGCACATGGGGTCCTGGGCAGGTGTGCAGTGCATGACACGTGGGGTCCTGGGCAGGTGTGCAATGCATGGCACACGGGGTTCTGGGCCCTGTGGCTTCTGAAGTCACCATCTCCAGGGCTTTCAAAGTGGAATGAGAAGGGGCAACATGCTGGTAGAAGGAGGTGGAGTGTGGGGGCCGAGGACGCCTCCTGCATTTTACATGAGAAACATTGAGAGCAAGATGTCTAATTAGAGCGATGTGGAGGTGGGAATTAGTTTGAGGCATAAAAATCCTCTCTGAAGTAATTGAAAGTGAGAATGGAGATAATGGAGAAGAGGAGTGAAGACAGCAGTAGACCAGAAAATCGGCAGCTGCCCTTGCAGAGCAGATGGAGGCGTGCACTGCAGAGCTTCCTGCAGAGAATGCCACAGACTGGGGTGGGTCTGGTGGCATGACCGCTGCAGGGCTTCCTGCAGAGAGTGCCACAGACTGAGGCAACAGACGGGAGCATCAGGTAGACACGCATGGCGTCTGACAGCAGCAAGGACAGAGCCTTACACCTCAAGCACAGTAGCGAGGCAGAATCAATACAAAAGCTATCTTCTCTTTATAAACTATGAAATATCATCCAAACATCAAAGGTATAATAAACACAAAAGGAAATATCACTTGTAGATGTCAGACAACAATGTGTCACTCGTGGAGTCCGTCAGAAAAGCATACCAGCTTGATTTTCTACTACTGTCCTCTGGATAATATGTCAACAAATACATACTCTGTAGAACATCATGCCCAGGTTCGTTTGTGTTTAAGAACAAGCAAATGGACAGAAGGCAGTTTTATGCTTTTGTTGAGAAATCATAATCCTATGTGGCACATCACATTATTGCTGATAAAACTTCTGTTCGCTAAAACAGAACGCTCAAGAGATGGCTGAGTGTTTAAGGTATAAAACACTCAGTATCGAATATTGAGGTATGGATGTCTTCAGTAGCTGAGGGGAAATGGAGAGTGTATATATGACATATATACTTCATACTTCATATTTGTGTGATGTGTGAGTGTGTGCGCTCTCAACAATAAAGAGCTATTTCTTCAGAAAAAGGAGTGCATGCTGCTCTTAGGTAAGTCTTGCTCCCAGCACTCTTGGCCAGGCAGTTCACACCAACAGTAACTCCAGGTCCAGAGGCCCCGACACTCCTCTGGCCTCTGTGGGCACTGGCGCTCACGTGTACATATGTCCACGTACACCAGCATTGATGTGTACAGATTCCCCCATATATACATATATACATATATATATATATATATATATATATNTGTGTGTGTGTGTGTGTGTGTGTGTGTGTGTGTGTGTATAATTTTTTAAAAGTAAAAGAGATCTTTTAAAAGCCTATTATAAATAACTGAAGTTACTAGTCAAGCCTAGGAAAGGGAGGAAGAAAAGTCAAAAAATTTAGAAAAACCTGGGAAGCTGAGGTAAGATATCAATTCCTTTCTGCTTACATACTGATTAAAGAAAAAGAAGAAAAAGCAAACTGGGTCTATTAACAGCAGTTGAACAAATCCACTTTCCAACAGGATGCACTTCCCAACAGGATGCTCCCTGGCTCTCTGAGACTAATGGTGTTCTCACATATATGAAACAGAGTGTGAGCTCATACAGTTCACATACAGTCAATTCATCAAGACAACCTGAAAGCCAAGAACAGGCCTATCTGTGTCTACTGAGTGGAAAGTATGTGGGGTTTGTTTGTTTGGGGTTTTTTTGTTATGTTTTTTTAAGTTTCCAAGACAGCATTTTTCTGTGTAGCCCTGGCTGTCCTGGAATCCACTGTGTAGACCAGGCTGGCGGTGAACTCACAGAGCTGTGCCTGCCTCTGCCTCATGAGTGCTGGGATTAGAGGCGTGCGCCACTGTGCCCTGTATGTGATGTGTCCTCTCTAACACTAACATCGCTCCTGTTAGCCTTGGAGCCTAACATCCACTCTTATGAACCACACGTAATCATACTGTAAGACCTCCATCGCTGCCCCGTCTTACAGAACCCTCCGAATTCACTGCACAATCTGCTTTTTCCTGTGCCGACATAATCTCAGGTGAAAAGTTCTCACAGGTAAAGCACATTTTTAAAAGGGGCGCACTGTGTATTTTTTAATTTCAAAAGCAAGCCAACGAGAACCTGTCAAGAATACCTCCTGCAGGTGTGAGTCCTTCTTCCTGGCTGACAGCGTCAAGTGCTTATCGATTAGACTGTAATTCTTTTCCGTCTCTTTGTCAAACTTCTTTTTTTCTTCCTACAAATCAAAACCAGACAATGGTGATTACACATAATACACATAAATAACATGTACAGTTAACTTACCAGAGGATAACAATATGAAAAATGTCTAAAATAAAGCAAGGGGCACGAATCATGGCGGAGCTTCTGAGACAGTGCCACCTCTGAGTCAGCACAGGACCAGGAGAACATTCTCCTTGCGGTGCTGTGCACCCCTGAGGTTTTCCCAACCCTTTATGACACTCAACTCTTCATCTTCGTTTGAGTTGAGAGGTAAGGATACGTCAATCTTCTCTCACAGGAAGAAAAACAGAAAAGGCTGAGCATAAAAGACAAACTTTCAGCTGGGTGGTGGTGGCACAAACCTTTAATCCCAGCTCTGGGAGGCAGAGACAGGTGGATCTCTGAGTTCCAGGCCAGCCTGGTCCATACAATGAGTCCCAAGATAACCAGGCCTACACACAGAAACCCTGTCTTGTGGGAAAGCGGCAGGGGTGGGGTTGAGGTATAAATAAATAAAAGCTTTTTCTGGACTCTGCTACAAGTTGAAATTCATTTTAACCTCAGTACATTTGGCCATATTTTTGATCATAACAATCCTAAGACATCTCAAGGAAGTCATCAGAGTCCAGTTTGAATATACAATGCTCCACCCAGAACTACTCGAGTTCCAACCCTGACACAGATGCATAGAGCATTGAACAGAAGCCACAATTGGTCAACTGACCCCCAACACACACTGACACTGGCATCTGCTGGTTTGCTTAGCTCACACCCTTCTCCAGCACCACCTGAAGCTAGACTCTGCTTTGCTTCTGCAGTGAAGCCATTGAGAAAACAAGCGTCCCAGCTTCTGCGGGTCGAGATGACAGAGAAGCCGCTGCTCGGCTAGGTACACTCATTTAGATACAAACATTTTTAGCCTCATGAGAACACACTACGCCCTTGGATAGTAAAAGCATGTCCATCAACGTCCCGGTCCCCACTCTTCTTCGCTACATCACAAGCACATCCCCTTCCTTATTGTCTAGGTTTCCTAAGTCAGCGAGAGTGAACTACCACAGCCTTTTCTCACAGGAGTTTGTTTTTTGTGTGTCCTGGCATTCGTATCCCCACTGCACATGACAGGCTGTAGGTTCTGAGGACAGGACAACTTCTTCCTTGTCATGTAAGACCACAAATGAATCCCCACATTGATGAAGATGAGACCTGGGAATTGGTGCTCTCTTTCAATTATGCTCCAATTCCAGTTCCAAAATTGAAAAGCTTAAAAACAAAAAGGTGGGGTAGAAATGGTCCTCCTCCAGAGAGACCAGCTTCATTTCCAGTGCCTCAAAAAAAGCTGTGGCTCCAGGCCTGGGAAATCGGAGTCCTCCTTTGTTGTCTGTGAGTACTGTGTATGAAACACAGACATACACACAAGCAAAACACCCGTATGTAAAAAATAAAATGGCAAATAAATAGTCTCCCAAAATCCATGACAAGGAGAACCTAATTAGTTTTCCTCAGAATGGTCTGGGGTTGTCTTGTACTGACCCATCCGTAGACAGCCCACAGTCCGTGGTGGGCGAGCCACAAAGCACTGGTCAGGTAGCTTTCCTTCAGCTTCGGACTTGTCAGTCTCCCACTGATACAGAAGCGCTTTCTTTGTCTTCATGACCGTGGCAGTTCTCAGCATCTCTGTGCATGTACATCTATTACAAGTAGAGTTCACAGCATCTCTGCGTGTACATCTATTACA
>NC_034609.1:2062279-2071274 GCF_900095145.1 Mus pahari
GTGTACATCTATTACAAGTAGAGTTCACAGCATCTGTGTGTACATCTATTACAGGTAGAGTTCACAGCATCTCTGCGTGTACATCTATTATAAGTAGAGTTCACATCATCTCTGTTCGTGCACATCTATTACAAGTAGAGTTCATAGCATCTCTGCATGTACATCTATTATAAGTAGAGTTCACAGCATCTCTGTTCGTGCACATCTATTATAGGTAGAGTTCACAGCATCTCTGCGTGTACATCTATTACAGGTAGAATTCACAGCATCTCTGTTTGTGCACATCTATTACAGGTAGAGTTCACAGCATCTCTGTTTGTGCACATCTATTACAGGTAGAGTTAGCCACGATACCTCTGCTTCCTTTATGCTTCTTGCTGACTGTTTTCATAGCACAAAGTCCAGTCCACCCGACACTGCTGCTTCCACTGCAGCACCCATTTAAAAGCGGACAGCGTGGAGACTGCATTATGACTTGGATACGTGTGCCCACTCGTGTGCTGCCCACCTGAAGAACACTACACCGGGAGCCTGCGTACTGCCACAGGAATGCTCCCACCTGGTACAAGCTGGCATGAACTGGTACTGCACGGGTGCTGCTGTGTCTGCTGATGGAATCTTGGCTCACACAATTATTCCTGCGTGTTTATTCTGTGTGTGTGGTTGGAGCATATTCTTTGTGCTCACATTTCTTGTGCTAAAGTTATATAGATCTTTTTAAGCAACCAATAAAGAATGGAGCCTGCCCTTCCCTACACTGTACATAGGAAAAGGGTATAGTAAACACTGGCAGCAAAGTCTTAAGAGTTCAAACCAATGACATGGAGCAAATGTTTCTTATGAAACAGACATATAAACTCAAGAGAACCTTGGCTCTCAGTGAAGTGTGGCTCGCTGTAAAAGAGCAGGTTAAAGAAAGATAAGCATTGGCAAGCCGGAGATCCCTCCCAGAAGCTACTGTGACAGACCTCGGCTGGTCTCCACGTGGGAAATGATCCTATCCCATGTGTCATCTCTTCTCATTTTCATCAAACAGCTGAAAATATATCAACATGTTTTTATAAAACTACTAAACTAAGTGAAGATTAAATATTATTCACGAGAAGTTATCTTATAATGTTATAAAATTGCACACATGAAAAAAGTGATATATGACTTAAAATAGCATCGTTGGGATAAAATAAGAGCAATATAAATATATAAATGGAAGAGAAATTCATGAACCTAAGACCCACAACTCAAATCAACAGACCCCTTAAAGGTCATTAACAGTAGAATATACACAAGGACGCCTGACAGAGAGTACCCCATTTTTAAATGCGTCACTTAACCAGTGGGACTGGTGTTAACTGTTTAACTGGGAAACAGAAACAGAACCCCACCCGTGTCAAAATTAATTCCAGATGGGCTGAGTCACACGTAAAAAATGAAGCTGTACCGCAGAGATCGCCATCAGACCTCACAATAAAACAACAGCAATCTAAGCAAAGCCCAAAGATCTTCTAGAGGGCAAAACCAAGTACAACAACCCAGCGAGCAGGGTAAACAGCAAATCAGGACGGCGCTGCCACCAACCTCAGGAAAGATCAATCACTCAGTTCATGGCCATCTTTACACTTCTAGGGGTTTTTTGCTGTTGTTGTTTTAAAGATTTATTTATTATTTCTTAAGTACATTGTAGCTGACTTCAGACACTCCATAGGGGGGCATCAGATCTCATTAAGGATGGTTATGAGCCACCATGTGATTGCTGGGATTTGAACTCTGGGCCTTTGGAAGAGCAGTCAGTGCGCTTAACCGCTGAGCCATCTCTCCAGCCCCCATCTTTATACTTCTTACTGACTTTTACGTTTTCATAAAAAAAGAAAGAAATCAAAGAAATATGAACATAACTGTATATTGTGCCAGAATTTAGGTTTTGTTTTGGAAGAGAGGGTTTATTAGATTTTCTTGAACATGACTATCTTTGTATAGTTATCTACACTTTACAACTTTTCTTGAGAAACAGAAAGGTGTACCTTTCAGATGTAAACACTAACACCCAATGTTTGAGGAGTCTGGAGAATTTAACCATTTACGTAGGCAATTCCAACTCTCCTCTCTGCATTTGAGTGAGAAGGTGAAGACGCACTCCTCACAGGGAACAGGACCCAGTGCAAGCAGCTATCACCAAGGTCACTCTTCAAACACCCCAGGAAGCAGAGTCCTGTATCCCCTCTTGTCCTCCAGGGTCCACTAACATCCTACTGCCAGTGGACCCAGACCTAAGGGAGTCCACCCTGCTCAGCCCACGTGGAGCATCCACACTTTGCCTAGGAGGAGCGTCCCCCCTCAGCCCACGCATTGCATCCCCCTCAGCCCACGCGGAGCATCCCCGCCCTGCCCAGGAGGAGCGTCCCCTGCTCAGCCCACGCGGAGCACCCCGCTCAGCCCACGCGGAGCCTCCCAATGAGCCATCCCGCACCAGCTACAATCCCTCTCCTAGTGCCCTTGCCTCTCTAAAGAGAGGAACACTCAGCTCTTCCTCCCCACACAATCCAATGCTCGGCTCCACATCCAGCACTAGCCAAGGAACCAGTGAGCATGCGCACACAGCACAAGTGTGCCAACACTGACCAGAGCCACTGTCACCGTGCCAATACTTGCTGTGGAGCCAGCTAGCCAGTGCCACAGGTAGGATGTGAAATGATAGCACCCACACACTTCAGGCCCGAGACCTGGTCAGTGGAAGGTATTTCAAGATCCCTGTAATTCTTGCAACTGAGGGAGAAAGGCCTAGAGTGGCCTCAAAACGCAGTTCACCCAGGCACTGAAAGGATTCTGACAGGGCATGAAGCAGGTCCCTGCCCAGGTTGAGTGTGTTCCAAAGCTGGATGGGGTGCATTCCAGATCTCTGCCCAGCTCCCCACACCATTTTCTGCAGGGTCTGCTTACTGTTCTCCCACAGAGCTGAAGGCCAGCCAGTGCTTTAAATCCCTGTGTGCCCCAGGGCCGCACACTGCGCCTTCTGAGGCACAGATAGGTGCTTCATAACTAAACTGAAGGTAACAGGGTTAACCTACGGCAACGCTCCTGCTTTACCAAAGCACTTGATACGATAAACCGCCCGGAGAGGTTTGGTTTCAGCCACCCTCTGCAGTTTTTTACAGAATCCTGGCGAGTTAGCTTACATTAAGTCTATCTGTGAGATGTATTCCTGGAAAGAAATGTTTTTAAAATGGGACTGCAAGTTTGGTCCCAGGCTGAAGTGAGAAGTGATAATCTATGAAATGGTATTTATTTCAAGCCTTGTGTTTAAATGTTTGCGTCTACTGGGTGACATCCCACTCCGATTGCTCTCCAAGGTCGGTGGAATGAGTCAGTGCAGTCTAGGGTGTCCGCTTGACTCCTACACATTGCTGCTACTCACAGACCCACGTCTCACTGCTCCCCGACTGGTCCACTGTCTAAGAAAGAAGTCTTACATTCTTGTACTTGCACAGTTTATTTACTCATGTGCTTGCCTCTAATGAACAACGGCTTTCAAGGTCCTGGGGGCACTGCAAAATAAATGCCAACACTGTCCAGAAAAAGGAAAGAGCGTGAAAAGGAGGTAAGGGATGAAGCCGGCCTCCAAGTAAACTTCCACCAACACCATTACAAGCCCAGAGCAGCCAGTGCCTTGCCAACTTGCCAAGGCCAGTGGGCTCGCACACAGGGTTTGATCCCATCAAGCCTACAAGAAAACACAGAAGAACCTTCAAAACAGAAACAAGCCCGAACCCGGCAGACGTGAGTCAAGGCAGGTACATCAAAACAGCACAAACGTCCAGAGTTCTTCGGAAGGTTTTTTAAATCCAATTTACAGAAACCGCCTAGCGCCTTAGATTACATTTAAATCATAGTTAAACATGTAATTAGGCTTCTGGAAACAAGAGAATGCAGACACAGATGAAACCAAAAAGCCCAGAGAGGCACAGCGGATGAGGTCAGCACACGGGAAGAGGAGAGAGACAGCGAGAAGCCAGGATGCTGACAGAGACACCTGGAGACTCAGATGCCCGAACCTTTTAAATGGTCTGTTGTTACTGCCACGGGAGAACACTTCTGTTCCTGCTTTCTCAAGAAGCTCTTCAAACTAAGAGGCTTCTTAAAGCATAGCATGCAAATACACTAACCAAAGGAACACAAGCATGTGGTTGTCAAAACCGAACTGAGTATCTAGGAAGCAGGGACGCACGTGCACACACCCCCGCCCCTAAACTGCAAGTTCCTCTCTGGTTCTTACAGAACTATTATTAACCAAATAAGCTCCTTTCTAGATATCTATGGTAAGGCAAGGTGGAAGCTTCTAGAGGGTCATGAAATGAATCTTTAAAGATAATGTAATGTAAGGCGTGACTGTTTATGCATGACTCTGTTAGAAGAGACTTCTGTTTATTTAAGGGTGGGGAGTTCTCCAGGGTCCCACCTGGTTTTTCCAGGGGTCACCAACAGACCAGACAGCAACTCCCCATATGGTACTGACCAAGAATGTAGCTAAACCCTTCAAAAACCTGCTGGGCATGGTGGCGCATGCCTTTGATCCCAGCACTCGGGAGGCAGTGGCAGGTGGATTTCTGAGTTCGAGGCCAGCCTGGTCTACAAAGTGAGTCACAGGACAGCCAGAACTATACAGAGAAACCCTGTCTCAAACAAACCAAAAAAAAAAAAAAAAAAAAAAAAAAAGCCTGCTGCCAGAAACAGGACTTAGAGATAGCACTTGGTCACCGCACGGCTTGTGTCACACACTACACCGGTGCAGCAATCTCTCCCGGTAGGCGGCTATCTATTGCTTTGATAGCAACATGGAACACAAAGGAAGCCTGGGGCCTGTGGGAAGGCAATGAGAGAAGACTCTGCTGATGGTCAGCAGAAGAAAGCAAGCACACAGAACCTGCAGCTCACTGGCTGTCTGGGGAAAGGCCAGGGTTTTTCTATCTGTGAATATAAACGGAAAAGGGAAAAAGTTCACACCCCAAGTGCTGGGTGGAAAAAGTAACAAACACGGGTGTTCTCTTCCCTACTTAAAAGTTATTTTGTTCGTCTCTTTGCTCAGTGGTCGATAACACACAAATGGCAGCTTGTGCTTTGAGCCCCTCACATACAAGAGGCGAGGAGGGGGAAGAGGAGGGGAGGGGAGAGACAGAAAGAGCAGGAAGTGGGGGCTGATGGAGATTATTTCTCTAGGTTAACTTTAAGGCTAAGATCACAAACCTTTGAAGTTGCTGAATATATTCAGGCTCCCCTGTGGCATACCTGTTTGCTGTACTTCCTCAGATCCTTGAGTGTGAGGCTATAGTTCACTCTTAAGCACATAATAGAAGCTTAATAAATCTTTGCTAGAGTCAGGAAAATATGTCCCAGTAGCAATAGTCTCGTCCCAGGTTCCAGGGCTCCATGTGGGAGCAGTGTCCATAACATTAAGGCTAGCATGGTGTCACAGTTGCCCATAATGCAGAGAATTACGCACACGGCTGCAAGTCTGTGGTGGGGAAAGACTTCTATCTAGAGAGGAAAACAGCGCAGGCTCCACGGCCGGGTGTCTCAAGATGTTTACTGCCCATCCAGGTGTTTGATTTTCAATTTCCCTCCCTGAGTGGGAAAAGTGCATCTATCTCAAACATCAACCAACAAATGGTCTACCCCAGCGCCTCCCTGCTCGGCTCTGCCAAAGGTGACTAAAGTGTACAGCAACAGCAGAGACATGGGCATGTTCTTCTGTTTATGAGTGTGCTAAAATTAGACACAAACCTTTACAGCTCCAAGCTGCTCTTTTCTGAATTTCTCCAAGGGTTTAATCAGGGTTTCAGTCACACTTAATGCCTAGAGAAGAAGAACAAGAACACAGTGTTAGGAGAAAACAGCATCTCATTTTCATCTTGCACTCCACCCAGAAGCAAAATGAACAACAACATACTTGGCTGTTTTACCTCATTCTGCCAATGCAACAACTAAGTCGCTGCTGCATAATGTACTATGGAGCTACACATCTGTAAATGTTTTCAGGGAAGGGAGCTGGGGCAGCTGGCGAGGAGCAGGGAACTGACCCCACAGCTCTCCACAGAACATCGAAGAGGCCATCCTTAAACAACAAAGGGCTCTGTCACACCCACCAACAGAACACTGCTGTGGGCAGCAGTCTTCACCTCCTCCTCAGAGATTTAAAAGTCAATTACATTCCTTCATTGGTCCTCAGACTGTATTGAGAAGGACTGAGAACTGTGGGGGGTGATCTTCCAAATACGAGGAGTCTGTACTACACCACTGACAGTTCCTTGTCAGCAACTTCCACAGTCAGAACAAGTGTAGTAACCTGCTGGCAGGAAGCACACGGTGGGCAGGGGGAGGCCAAGAGGAGGGACACACACACACACACACACACACACACACACACACACACATCTGGCCAGTCTCATTCATGGCTTACAGTGACTCACTTGGGGCTTTTCATTCAAAGCCACAAAATGCTGGAAATGCAAACAAAAGGATTATTTACCTAAAGAGAGCCATACTCAGTAAGAGCATGCTACTGAACTCTCAGTAGGAGGCCCTCTCAGACTCCAGTGCCAAGACTCAGAAATACCCACAATGACAGAAGGCCCTCCAAGCTACACAAGAATGTCATCCAACTTTTACAAAGCCCTCTCCCTGAAAAAAGTAAACCCAAGCTTACAATAAGGGGGAAATGGTGAATGATTTTAAAGGACCGTATCCAAAATCAAATGTAGTTCCCTCTCCTCCCTCTGCAGGTGAGGCTGTCAAGGTTGCTCTGCCTCACCTGCCATAGTACAAAATGAAGAATACAAAACACGCAACTGTCCCCTCAAACACAAGGTCTCCTGTATGCCACTCGCCCACTTGGAAAATGTGATACTTAGTTGCAAAAGAGCCATGGCAACACACACAGGGGAAGAACCATCCACACAGGGAGAATGGCTTCATCTTCCAAATGCAGCCACCTTAGGCATTTTGAATTTTAAATCTGAATGTTCTACATTTAGCACCATGTGACCTGCAATAATGAAAACCCAGAGACCACCACACACTGAAGAAGAGAACAGAGACAAAGAACTGGTCATCCTAGAAAGATCCAGAACAGACCATGTTGTATCTCAGAAAACAGACACCAAAGGCTTTAGCAAGGTGATCCAATCCATAGACAATCTCCATAAATTAAGATAGTTGGGTCAGAAAAGGCACCAGCCACCAAGTCTGACAGGCAGAATGTGATCCCCAAGACCCTCGCGGCAGGAGAACTGCCCCCCAAGACCCTCGCAGCAGGAGAACTGCCCCCCAAGACCTTCACAGTAGGAGAATTGACCCCCCCAAGACCCTCACGGTAGGAGGACTGCCCCCAAAAAACCCTCACGGTAGGAGACTTGCCCACCCCAAGATCCTCACAGTAGGAGAATTGACCCCCAAGACCCTCACAGTAGGAGACTTGTCCCCCCAAGACCCTCACAGTAGGAGAACTGCCCCCCAAGACCCTCATGGTAGGTGTTTCCATTGTGACTCTGGTCTGACATCTCTTCTCATTAGATACGTGGCTATAAGAAACTTGAATAGTCTCAGAATCAAAATTGAAAGATGGCTGTGGACATGTCTCCATGGCAGAGCACCTGCTTGGCCCAATCAAATCCCTACTGCTGTGACTTCTATTAAGTAACCTACCCAGCTCAAGATGAGCTAAGACCCCAGCTGGCCATGACAAGAGGCCCCGGCTGGATGCCATTCTACCACAGCATCAGCTCTCAGTTCCTCCCACCCTGGAGATCAAAGGCTGAGTTCTGAGGCTGTAAGCACAAAGACAGAAGGACTTCTACCAAAGACCCCCACACTAGGGCAGGGACAGAAAGGACATTCTACGGCAACATTAGGTCGTTAATTAGTAACAGGTAAACCGGTGACAGGCTGGGGTAAACACCAAATCATGTCTTTCTAATGAGGAGCCACTAGCAAAGCCAGGCTGGATACAGAAGAAACAGAAGGAATGGGATCCACGCCCCACAGCACTCACTGCTTCACCCTGGATTCCGAAGGGCCGTGGCCTCTGAAGGAATGCACTCTCAGAGCAAAAGAGACGTCTCACTGTTTTCTCCCACGACCTTCCAGACACTTCCAATTTTACTGCACTAAAGGGAAAACTCTACTTTTCAGCTTCGATGTCGCAGACAGCAGTGGAGGAACCACTGAGCTGGGACACGCTGTTTATTTTTCCTTGGAACAGGAACTCTCAAAGGGGGCCAAGGATTTATCTATCTGAACAAAACAGTTTTCCCAAAAAGAAAAATACTTTTCCAAAAAAGGATTGCTACAACTAAGGACATTTACAGATTCCATAAATCTTCCCAGGGAGTGTGCTTTTCATTATTAAATTTTCCTTTTTACATGTACTAACTTATGGGGAGGTGGGCGCATGTCACATCACACATGTGGACGTCAAAGGACAATTTCCAGGAATCTCCTATGGGTCCCAGGGATCCACCTTGTATTTCAAGTGTCTTTGCCTGCAAAACCATCTTCCTGCCCACTTTGCCTCATTCTGATCCACAGTAACTGTTTGAAGAACCCTAGCCCAAACAGTGCCTATCGAATCTCAGATCTACTTTCAGGTGCTTTGAGATCACAAATTGGATTGGGTTACAAAACAAGAGCAATAGAATGATCCCCAGAAACTACATTTATCTTAAAGGGGGCGGGGCGGCATAAAGGCACACGTTTGCAACCCCAGGATGTGAAGATGGAGACAAGAGGACCCTGGCGCACACTAGTCAGCCAGTCTGGCCAAATCACCAATCTCTGGGCCAGTGAGACACCCTGTCACAGAACATAGCAAAGTGAGTGGTTCCATGGGAACACCCAAGCTTACCCTCTAGGCCCACAGCATCCTACCCATGCAACCAAATACAGAGTGTCTCTCTCTCTCTCTCTCTCTCTCTCTCTCTCTCTCTCTCTCTCTCTCTCTCTCTCTCTC
>NC_034609.1:2071281-2079113 GCF_900095145.1 Mus pahari
ACACACACACACACACACACACACACACACACACACACATGTGGGGGGGGGCAAGGAACAGACACAGAGATAGAAATGAGAGAAAAGCAGGGAACAGGCCTGGCAGACCCTTGGAGACAATTGTGGAAAAACCCCTCAGGGCTGTCTATAAGGGCCTGGCCACCTATTCTGTCAATAGGGCCCTATGGATTGGGGTGATACACCCTCTGAAAGTGGAGTACCTTTCACCGAAAGGACGTGAACCCTCAGATGTGGCCATTACGCGGCGCTCTCTAAGCTGTGCTGTGAGGCTGTGTCATGCTAATTCACACCCTACTGTCTAAGGTGTCAGGAGTGTAAATAACTATTTCTCTTAAAGAACTGTGTAAAATATTTCTAAAGCAGACGCTGTACTTACACATTAATCTCCAGCAGGTGTACAAGGTCAATGTTCTCACTATGGCATATGTCAAACACAAGGCATCATGGGACTTTCTCATTTCCATGTTCCTCCCTTACCTCTACCTTCCACAGGTAGATCTCCCTCTTCCCAGTGCTTTGTCCTGTGTGCAACCATGCAGTGAGATATATACTGCTGCACAAACTTTCCCCAGATAAACCAATTCGTTATTAAATAATTTAATTACCCTCCATAGCCTCACTCATGCTGTGTGGTTGGTAGCTTACAAGCAACTTCACTGGATACCTCCAGGGACCTAAGCAAGGCTTCCATCATCACTGTCGCCATCCCCTGCAGCGGCCCACACTTGGCTGCCTGTGAGAACTGCTTGCCACCCCAGTTCTCTCTGTTTCCGCATGTTTCCAGCAAGTCTCTGTCTGTCCCTTTCTGTCCTCCTCTGTCCCCTCTGCTCTGCCCTCACGGCTCGGCTCCCACGTGTCTACCCTTTCTCCAGGGCCTCGCATGCATCCCTCCCCCTTTTATATCAGATCTGTTACAGGACGTCATTTCTCTGGGGGACAACTTGGCGTGGGCCTGCCAGATACACCTCATACATCCATTACATTTCCCAACACTGTGGCCCTTTCTCCGTGTAGCTGGCTGCCCTCCAGTACTGTAGCTTCTCCTGTCAATGTACATCCCAGTCTCATACAATTAAAATGGTCAGTTATTGGCTCTTAATTTTCTTAAAGAGCTGAGCAGGTAAAAGAATTGAATCAAAAAATTCTGCCATTGAGAAAGCATGGCATCTTCACCTCAGCAGAGCAAGGGACGCCCTGCCACCGAGGCCTTCAGAAGGCTGGTGCGCCCTGCCACCGAGGCCGTCAGAGAGCCGGTGCGCCCTGCCACGGAGGCCATCAGAAGGCCACTCTCTGCTCACTGTGGCTCGGCCCTAACTGCTTCTCTCTTTTCAGCACAGAAAATAATTTTGTTATCCAAATATCCTCGGCCAAAAAGAAAGAATGACACCGACACCTAACACCTGAAAGGGAAGAGGGCAGCACCCAGAGAAGGGTCAGATGCCAAGAAATCCCAGCACAGTCCTTGGTTTTTAAGGTCAGCTTAAACTGACTCTTAGCCCCGTTAAAGAAACAAACATTAAAAACACACTAGTTGTATAGTAATAACTCAAAATCGCTAACCTAAATTCGCTAAAACCAGTGAGTGTTATGTTTATTTGGTTGGCTGATATTTTTGAGACAGGGTTTCTCTGTGTAGCCCTGGCTGTCCTGGAACTCACTTTGAAGCCCAGGCTGTCCTGGAACTCAGAGAGATCCCTGTTTCTGGCTCCTGGCCAGCTAGCATTAAAGGTGTGCACCACCACTGGCCAGAGGATTTTAATGAGCTCACAACAACAACGAGACCTAAGAACTGAGGTCAACGGTGTGTACATCTGGAAATCAGCTAAGGACTGAGGTCAACAGTGTGTATATCTGGCAACAGGATGGGAAAACAAAAGTACTGAAGGCCCAGTGCTCAGTCCACAGCCACCCTGCGAACAGTACAGATCACCCCCATCCCAACAATGAGCATTTCACAGTTATTAGTCCAACTACCACATTTCTATTGTTATTCCAGTAAGAACAAGAAGGATCCCCTGAGAATGTTCATCGATTTTGATCCTAAATTCCAATTACCTTGAAACCAACCCATCAAGAAGGTGGAACTACAGTTCTAAAAGCCCCAGTTTTAGACTTACTTCCAGGGTACTGCCTGCAACCTAGGCTCAGATTTAAAAGGACAAAAGGGAAGAAAAAAGTCAAGTCTATGAATTATAAAAGTTTAAGAGCCCTCTTCCTAACACCTGTGCTCTACAAAGTCTTTAGGCTGCATGTGTCCTTACGTGCACGCACACACACACCCTGCACATGCACGCACGTCAGGCAAAAGTCGGCTAACAGGGAGAGGAACAGAGCAAATCCACGGTGAACTCTGAGAGGAAAAAGCAGTATTTGACTATAATTTTAAAATCTAATGCCTTTTTCTGTTAACAATTGGACATCCCAAGGGGGTATTAGCCTAACAAGGACACTGGGCCCGGTAACCTTGTTTAACCTTGGTCCTCTCTCCTCTCTGCATGTGGGGCAATAAGGACCCTAATTTTATCTTTTTAACAAAATAAATACTTGGGCAGAACACTGTGAGAAGGAATTCAAACACAACAGAAATAAGTGATGGGGTTAGTCTGTCAGAAGGCTATAAAAGCATCTTTAGACAGAATGTTAAAGTTTGACTTTCCAGTTGTAAGTAAGAAAAAGAAAATTATAGTTCCTTCAATCGATGCTATCATAGACGGAGCTGGAGTTAAAATACTGCACTCAATAAGGCAACAAACTAAAAAGGGGGGAAAAAAATCAAAGAAAGAACTCTTCAAAATGAGTATCACATCACCAATAAAAGGGGCCGGGACCTCCAGCCCCTCTAGGTGCGGGCCACCCTTGACTGGCAGGGTCACCACCTGGGCTGGAAGGCTCATGCTAATGTGGTCTCCTAGATGGCCACAAGCTAAGCACCTGTCTTACAGAAGAAGCTCAATCCCCACTGCACCCTCAGGAGCTAGAACATGGCCAAGCCCAGAAAGAACGGGCTTTTAAAGCGATGTGTTGCTGCAGAGCCATTAAGAGCACTGACTGATCTATCCTGGCACACACTTGGCAACTCACAACTGACTGTAAGTCCAGTTTCTGGGGATGCGACATCCTCACATAGACAGACGTGCAGGCAAAACACCATTGCATATGAAATAAAAAATATACAAGTCTTTAATTCCCAACATCCACATCAGACGGCTCACATACTTCCTGAAACTCCAGTTTCAGAAGCTCCAGCGCCCCCTGCTGGCCTCTATAGGTATCCATGCAAGTATGGCATATGCACATGGAGACACAGACATAAAAGAAAAAAAGAAAAACTACTAAGAAATTTACTGTTAAAAAATCCTTGCCAGAGACTCAGACGATGGAAAGAGCAGTGTACACAAACACAAAACGTCCAGCTGCTGATGAGAACAGCACTAGCAAAGTGTCTCTGCCTGCTGCTGTGCCCCACCAACAAATCTGACACAAAAGTTTGTCTCTGCTAGTCAGAATATTACATAGACACAGAAAAAAAAGGCTACGAAATCCAAGATCTACATTAGGGAAAGGGGGAGCCAGCCCAGAGAGGCTTCGCAAAGGGCTGAGGGTTAGATGAGGATCTGATCCCAGGAAATGAAGGGAGTGGGCGGGGAAAGGGAAGAGGAAGCTGAGTTGGTACATGCTGTGCTGAAAAATGACTCCGAGAAAAGCTGAGCAAAGCCGTCCACAGGCGTGAGCCTACTTCCCTGGCTATGCTTAGCCACAGGCTGCGGGACAATGTGCCTGACCTTTACACGAATGCAGCAGCGAAGTCCACAACCCATCATTCTCCCTCTCGCTGCATCAGGGACAGGACTAGTGAGTGACTGGCAAAACTCCCAGAGTTCTCCACAGGATCACGGCCGCTAGTAATCTCTTTGACTTCCAACAAACCCCACCACCGATATAAAACCAACTTTATTGGCAATAGCATGCCACAAAGGGAAAAAACTCCAGTATCTCATTTACTATAATGAAAAGTATTACTAAGCTTTATTATATGTGAACTTAGAACTTATATTTCAGTTTCTCCAAAGAGCTTCTTGAACGTTGGTTTATTTTCATCACATACATGTATGAACAAAGAAATAAGCTACTTGTGTTAAGATATTTCTAAAACTTCTACAGAGTCCAAACACTTCTGAGTCACTTTCCATCTTAGTCACCGAAGTCCCCACACACAAATCTTTCTCCCTCTGTACCTCCAAGAATACTGGAAACAGCACCCCATTAGAGGGCATCCCACCTCAGTACCCAGGAATGACTCCCAACTCAGTAGCACCCACGTTAGAGACACTGTTGCCAGAGCTTCACTGACTTAACTAGAAGGTCTCTAAACAAGGTTTCCAAGGGAAGAGAGATTCACTACTCCCTCTGTAACCAGTCCACCATTTAATGACTGAACTGAAATACTGACAACCTGCACTGGTTTACACAGGCGAGAAGGAACACCCAAACTCGCAACTACTCAAGCAGACTGTAGCCATGGATGTACAGTTCACACACATTCATTCCCTCATGTTCAAAGCTGGAGGGAAAGAGCTGGTGCAGACCGCTGAGACAATGTGTCCAAAGGGAGCACAAAGCCAGGATTCAATCTCCAGCCTCGGCCCCCCACACCCCCCATCCCACCCAACCCCCACCCTGGCCAAGAAGGGGCAAGGAAAAAGACAAAGTTCCAAACAGCTGAAGCCAAGAGACAGAATGTTTTTCTCCTCTGCACGTCTCCTAACAGAGCAGGGATTCCCAACTTAGTGATGTAGAACCAACTGTTCACTTCAGTGGGCTACAGTTTCCTCTCATCTTTCTAACTCATGCATGATCCATGAGGCCCCAGGTCATGGAGAAGTATGGGCCATGAAATAGTCAATCCACCTGGTTCCAATAACACCCTAGTTTAGACAATTGTAGGAACGAGCTGGCAAGATTCTGGTGGCTCTTGGTTCTGTGGGCACATGCACAACCCAAAGTAAGCCAATTCCTTAGAAACAAAGACTACAAAATAGAGGAAACAACGTGTTCCAATGGGGAAATACAATCTGACAAGACAGAAGAGTCACACATGACAATGAGTCGGCAGAGAGGACACTGACTCATGGGACAAGAAGGCTTCTCTCAAAAACGGTTTCAAGTCTCCTGGCCACATCAGTCACACTCACACCACAATTATGAGTTACGTTTATCGTGGATATAATTCCTTAAGTATTCTAGATATGCAAAAATGAATCCCCAACTGGGACATTCCTGACAGCAAGATTTACACTAGCATGCATACCTGACTAAACTGACACGACAAAGGGATGATGAATTAAATTAAATGAAAATATTACCTTCAAATGGTAAGCATCATTTTCAAAGAGAGAAAGAAACCTTTGTAAAATAAGTAATGGGCAACTTTTGCTTTTGGGTTGTTTTGTATCAGGTTTTCAGAGATAGGGTTTATTTGTCTAGCCTTGGTTGTCCTGAAGCTGGCCTCAAACTCATAGACATCCACCTGCCTCTAACTCCCAAGTGCTGGGATTAAAGGCGTGTCCCACTATGCCTCACAGTCATGGACAACTTTTAAAGCAAAGTGAGAGCTTAATGAATTAAGTTCTTCATGAAGAACTGCTAGATTTTTCCCACCATGTACATTCCTGCCGACAGAGTCATAGACAAATGTGTCACTTTCTCTGTAGGAGAAGAACTGACTACACATTTGTTATTATATACATGACTTGTAAACAGAAAGCATAGACTAACCAATACCGTCAAGTGGTCTATACCATTTATGATGTAAATTCACATTCATAAGCAACGTACAACAAGAGTTGTACAGTCAGTCACAGAGAAGCCCACAGTCAAAGAGTGTAGGGTCAGTCATGAAGGAACACAAAAGGAAATGAAGCAAGCCATAGCACAGCGCCGCCCACATGCAGGGTGGACACTCAGTTAGTCCTTTCTGGAACACCCCCCCCCAACAAGCCTAAAGTTGGGACTTCTGGGCAATTCTAAATCCTATCAGGTCGACAATGGAAACCAACCATCACAATATATGGTGATGCCAGCCCAGACACCATGCTCAAAGGACACCTGCTGTGGGACACACAGAAGGAACGCAACCAAAGAGCAAAAACATTCATTTACTTTAATATTACTTCAGTAACATTATAAAACATTTTTATAGAAAAAAGTAATAGTTTAGAATAAAAACCAAGTGTCAAATACCAAAGTGGTTATAGCAGAACTCAGTAAATGCTTGTGTGTGTGTGTGTGTGTGTGTGTGTGTGTGTGTGTGTGTAAGTAAAATACATACAGGTGGACAGGTTGCCCTGCTCAGACCTTCTGCATCTAAGGTTGTCTCTGGACACCCCTGGAAAGCTCCACCTCCATCTCCCCACACACACACTGTTCCTGCATCTTTTCTAACCCTCTGGTCCAAACCCCTACTCTGATTTGCCAGAATTCTCAGAAACTGAATCCTCACTTACAGGCTGGCAAGAAAACAAAACGCTGTCTGTTCAAAGGATTTACTCAGAGAAATAAATACAGTATACAGGGCTTTTTAGAGATGCTCATAAATGCTGTAGCACTATTTTAAAAGTCCCTAGACTCCTGGACAGCTGCCTACCTCAGATAAGCACAGCATGTCCTGTCAGGCCACACAGAACATCACAGGAATGCCGGCAGCTCCCCTCAGATGGCATGCACACACGCAACCCTGCCAGTTCTGGCCTCTTACTATGTCCAGCTCAGCGCCCTAGTTTAGGTCTCTTCGCTTCCACAGTAAGGGTCAGAAACACTATGAAACCCTGTCCTGAAAAACACAACACTGACAGTTAGTGCTGAGTGTATCTGCTCAAGTTGACCAAATGTTTGGGCGTGAAAGCAAACAGTGACTTCTTTTCCTAAACTGGTACTCTGTCTGCTTCCTTTTCCAGTGAGTCACAGATTTCAGTTCATAGTTTTGCTGGATGCCAGGGACCGACTCTTCACACTGAGCACTCTATACTGAGCCACACCCATAAACTGCATTAATAGCAACGGAGGAGCACAGGGGATGCTCAAACACTTCACTCTCCTTGAAATGGAAGCAGTTTTCCTCTCAAGAAGGACGCAGCGTTGTAGCTCATCTGTGCTTAACTGACTAACTGATGCATGCCGGCTCTGCTTAGCACTGACCTCTCCATGATCCCCCACTGCCTCTGGTGCGGCAGAAGTACTGAGCACACAGGCTTTTGACCACTTCCCCTGGTGGATATCCACCTACTCAAAAGAAAGAACTGCGTCACACTGTCACAACCAGCACTGGGCATGGAGCAAGCACATAGTGGTATTTGCTAAACTAAGTACATATGGCCCTGCTAGGATTGGAGTAGGCATATGAACATGCTGCTGACAGCTTAAACAGACAGGGAGTTGGTAGGCGACTTCCAGACAGATGAATTTGCCTGCTAAAGCACAAAGTCCCACGAAACACGTATTCAGAGAAAAAGAAAAAGAAAAAGAAAAACTTTCTACAATATTTAGCATTTGTAGCTGCTTGTATTACAAACACAAATTTGTTCCCCCAAAACTGTTTCTGTGTGAATGTCTGCACGTAGCTTCTGGGCACCCGCCCCCAGTTGGTTCTGATTGGTAAATAAAGATGCCAGCAGCCAACACCTGGGGAGGACAGACAGGGGCGGGATTTTAGAATTTCCCAGGTCCAGAGAAAGGAGTGGGGGGAGGGAGAGGGAAAGAGAAAGAGAAAGGAGAGAGAGGGAGAGAGGGAGGGAGGGGAGAGAGAGAGAGAGAGA
>NC_034609.1:2079183-2084182 GCF_900095145.1 Mus pahari
AGAGAGAGAGAGAGAGAGAGAGAGGAGAGAGAGAGAGATCCTCCATGCTGGGAGAGTACGGAGGAGAGGAGAGCCACCATGCCTGATAATGGTACAGGACAGAGAGGAATGGCCATCACGTGACCATGAGAGCTTGACCCAAGAGCTGCCCACCTGGGTCCAGGGCAGCCAAGACAGAACATAGAAGTAGTTAGTAGTAACTTGGGGTATTCATCAGGAGGTAGATCAATACACAGAGCCTAAGCAGTGGCCCAGCTATCGTGTTGTTCAAGGCATGATAAAATATAAAGGCTGTGTGTGTGTGTGTGTGTGTGTGTGTGTGTGTGTGTGTGTGTGTCTTTCTTCCGGGAACATAAACCATTGAGGCCGGTAGCGAAACCCAAAACGGGATTTACTTTTTAATAATTAATAATACAGGCACTGGTCTTTTCCTTCCACAGATTTTGATTTTCTTCCTCTTACTGGTTAAACTACTTCCTGCTCCCGCACAGCTTCCCTGCCTCCTGCAGCCTCTGGCCTTGCCGCTCCCTCTCCTGTCAGCCATACTTCAGACCTTTGCCTATTCTGATTATCTCGCTAAGTACCAGTTCTTCCCCAGGACCACACTCAAAGTTCCTCGAGGTGGATATCATCTACCCTTTGTGGGCTCCAACGACACGGTCGTACCTTCGTAAGCTTCGGGGAGGTTTTAAAGATTCAGGGAGCCATGATGATTCCATCCAATATTCATGCATCACAGGAAGTAATCCCTACTAAGGGTGTACAGAGGACCACTTAACACCAATGTGGTTAGTCAGCGCTGGCCTGCAGTACCCTACGGTGACTCACTGCATGTGGTGGTGCATGCCCATAGCCTCAGCACTCAGTAGCCTGTGTGTGGCGGTACACGCTTGTGCCCCGGCACTATAAATCTGAAGTGATTCAGAAATTTATAATCAAATGAAATTAATTTGAATGAGGATTCTGAGAAACCAGCTACTACAGTGAGGGACACAGAAGGAATGAATCAGATTCTGAATTGCTCTCTAGAATAAAGGCATGCTGTGGCTAGTGTTAAAGTGGCAACTTCCTGAGATACGTGCTGAGGTATTTGTACTTGAAATGTATATATTTGTACCTGAGATTTCACGATGCCAGGCTGTCAATCAAAACAGCAGCAGAATTAGGAATACAGGAGAAAGGATCAGATGTGTCACTGAGTGCTGAGTGCATGCAATTTAACACCGTGTTCTCATTCTGGGGTGCCCGCGGCTGTCTCCCCCTGCTTCTTCCAGCAGCTACCCCTCTTCTCAAGCATCAGTTTTAAGGGGTAGGCTTTTTGTCTGTTTGTTTTTGTTTTGTTTTGTTTTTGTTTGGGGGTTGAGTGGTTGATTTCTGTTTGTTTGTTCTGGGTTGTTTTTGTTTTAACCCACGATGGGGTTTCTCTGTGTAGCTCTAGCTGTCTTAGACCTCTCTCTGTCAAGCAGGCTGGCCTCAAACTCAGAGATCCACGTGCTTCTGGCTCCCGAGTACCGGGATTAAAGGCATGCTGGACCGTGTAGACACAATCCTACTGTCACATCTGCCTGCACCAGGAAGCCAGCCTCATTCCCTCATTCGCCTCATTCAGAAGCACTGTCAGCTGCCTCCGAAGCTGAAGATGAAGTCACAGCCAGCTAACAGAATCTCTAGGAACCGAGAAATCTCCATCAGAGCCCAAGACCACATTTCCATTTCTTGATCTTATCAGTTCACTCCAAGGAATACAGAAACAGACCATCAAGGCAGAAAATGGTCACATGGTTTTTCCATAAAAGTCCCAACTCCAGCCCCACTCTGTGGGGAAGACCGCCAACAGTGCTCTGTGAAAGGGCCCTCAACACAGAACCTCTCTGCTGCAGCTCACCCACAGCTCCCGCCCATCTGCTCTCAACGGTAGCACTTTCCTATCTGCTGGCACACTGGTTGTCCCCTCATCACCGCCCTGCTAGCATATCAACTGTGACTGCAGGCACTCTGCAGTGTCTTAGTGAGAAGACACATGGCCACGGCTACTCTTATGAATTATTCTAAAGCAGTGGCAGGTGGGCATCAATGAGAACAGTGTGTGGAGACCCAGTGGTAATCAGCCCAAGAGTCTGCGTAACTGGAAGAGACACACAAACTTACAAGAAAGAAAAAGATCTCTGAAACCCTTGACACTTCACTGCTGAGTTCCCGAGATACAGAGCAAAGCGCCAGGCCCTCAGGTTCAGAGCACACTGAACGGAGAAGTGGCTCTCCTTAGAGCCAGGTCACCTCACCTCAGTGTAGAGAGGAACTACAGAGACATCCAGACCTGAGTTTTGTCCACCCTCACAGACAAGAAATCCAGACATATGGCTCCAAAAGCATCCTTCCATTCTCAGTCCTGCCTTTAGCTTTAGAGTAACATACATGTAAATCAAAAGGCTCTTGCTAACACAAAGCAAAAGTGGCGCCCAGCCTTCTGCTGCATAACGAAGAACGAAGCTTCAGCAGAGAGGTCCCGGACCTTGACCAAGAACTGATCACATACCCACCATGGACCCAGAAATCAGAGCTCCAAACCTCCCCCCCCCCCAAAAAAAAAGCACTAAATGCATCAAAACTTTTGCCAGGCTTGGCTACACAGCCCAGACTGTTCCCTCTCAGAAATCTGGTAATTGATAAATTTACATCCATGCTACTCACCATGATTTCTCTCTGTTCTTCCAGATTCTTCAGAAAGTTAGAAAATTCCCGTAAGGAGGCATCTGTAAAGAGAAAGGCATGAGTCCATGCTGGGCAAGGCAGAGGGAAGCAAAGTGGACCCCTGCATTTCTTACCTATGCACCGTTCGTCATCGGTCTCAGCATCACCGATAAACTCGAACTTGAAGTCTCTGAGCGAGTGAGCAAACTTCCTCTGGGCAGCTGACAGACCTAGGAAGAAAGGCACACTGCTGAAGGCGGAAGACCACCAAAGCTGCATTCCTGTTAGGATAGGTAGAACAAGAACGGTGCTCCACTAAGAACTCAGAAAGCCACAGCCCACCCCTGAGACCCTCCATCTGTCACATGCCCATTACCTGTGGTCCTCACCCAGCCCAGCACCAGAGAAGCCACCATCGCTCCCTCCCCACCTCCTGCTGCTGATCGATGTGCATCTTTCTGCACATTCCTCTCTCCTCCATCAGGTTAGAGTGTATTCCAAAGTTCACAAGACAAGCAGGAACACCCAGCTGACAGCACCCCTCTGGGTCAGCGAGGTCTGGGCAGCTAGCCAGGCACTTTGAACTGATCACCACTACCACCGCTGCACCTCAACGAGAGAGAGAGAGAGAGAGAGAGAGAGAGAGAGAGAGAGAGAGAGAGAGAGAAAGAGGGGAGGGAGGGATGGAGCGTTCACTGAAGGCAGCACTACAGAGGTAACTTATAATCATCACTTACAAAGCACATTAACAGTAAACAATTCTCCAGAAGAACGACAGACCCGTCGCCTCCACTTTCCACGGCAGGTCACGTATGTAAAATGAGTCATGCAGCTTGGCGGAGCACATGTGCCCAGCACGCACGGGGTTCTGCCATGACCGCTTACGAAGGGAAAGCTGACTAATCACGCTAACTAGGGTAAAACGCTAAAGACAGCTGAAACTAAGTGCACAGCCACAAAGTAGAAATAACTACTTTATAACGTGAACTTTATTTAAAAAAAAAAAATGGGCAAAACATGCATCTCACAAAAGGAAGTGAAAGGAATTAAAGTGGTCTGCGGCGGCCGGCCATATGAAAAGGCTCCGCCATCAGTGGTCAGGAAACGGAAAACAAAACCTCAGGAGAGCTGTCACCTAACTGCCAAAGCCGTGAGAAGAAACAAATTTCTCACTGCCCAACTTGGCATGATCATGTCTGCTGTTTGGCCATTTCAAGTAAATTTGATGAACTCCTACGACCCAGACATCCTGGGAAGTTTCCAAGATAAAACTCTCTTGCACGTGGATATTTGCAGACGTGCAAGAGAGCTCTCTGCATGACTCATCCTGTCATATGAGTTGGGGGAATATCTGCTAACAGCAGCACACACACAAAAAAAAACGTAGTATGTAGCCAATAGTGTGACGTGCAGACAACTGAACACAGAGGAGCGCCTCATGATTGGGAGAAAAAGAAGATTCTGCCTGTGATGCAGACATGATGGAGGGATTTGTCTTCTATTTCATGCCGTGCACTTATTTTAAGTATTGGCGGACTGCAGCCTCACTTTTAACAACTCCGTTATTCGTGTTGCAAACATGGTCAGTCAGAACACACTGAGCCAGACGTGGTGGTGCGTGCCTGTATCCCCAGCACATGGGAGATGGGGAAAAGACGGACAAACCAGGCTACAGAGAGATTCTCATAACCCACCCCAGCCCTAACAGGGAAGAGCAACGCACGTCAGTCGTATGTGTGTGTATGCATTAAAATTGCTAAAAATGTTCCTTTGAGGGCTGGAGAAATGGCTCCGCTGGCTGTTCTTCCAAGGGATCAGGGTTCACTTCCCAGTCACCCATATGGCAGCTCACAACTGTCTGTAACCCCAGTTTCAGAGCCTCCTACAACCCACCCACACATACTCAGAGGCAAAACAGCAATGCACATAAAATAAGAATAAATAAGTCAAAAAAAAAACCAAAAACCTGTTTCTTTGAATCTGGGCATTTGCATTACGGTACTTGGTACTGTTACCTTAATGTTCACACTGAACCCAGAAAGAGCAAAGGTTCTTCATTTAAGGACAGTCTGTTGTATGGACAGAAATAAATGTTCTAGAATGACATTTTCAAATTCTTCATGTTAACTTAAAAGTAAATTAGTTGAGGGTGTATTTGCACAAATAATCTGGCACGTCTCTCCCATACATAATACCTTACTATGCTAAGTGTATTAGTCAGGGTTCTCTAGAGTCACAGAACTTGCAGATAGTCTCTATATAGTAAAGGAATTTATTGATGACTTACAGTCTGCAGTCCAAATCCCAA
>NC_034609.1:2085232-2118716 GCF_900095145.1 Mus pahari
AGTATGGAAATGTAAGCCAAATAAACCCTTTCCTCCCCAACTTGCTTCTTGGTCATGATGTTTGTGCAGGAATAGAAACCCTGACTAAGACACAGACTATCTCAGACATCCGCGAAAGTCCCTTCCTGTCCCCACTCTAACTTTCAAGACATTTTACATTATTCCCAGGTCCTTTGCCCAGATTCTATTTCTGATGGGCAAGTGGAACCGTGTCACCAGATAGAAAAACTGGTAAGGTCAAGCAGATTAGAAAACCCTGACAGTTTCATAATTGAGAATGGTAAGCATTTGAATCTACTTCCGGCCAGGTTCCTATCCTGGAGCACGTGACCATGACACCCCACTAAGAGGATCACAACTGGTCAAGTAGCATAGAGCCTAAAGTATGCTAATGAGGTATCTAAATAGGCCCTGAATGTCCAGCTAAAGAGCTTGCCTTCCCAGGCATCCCTTCCTGCAGAAGGTATTAATCTCTGGTTCACCCTGAGTGAGCCTATGCATCCCTTTCCTCCATGAACAAACAGTTTGGACAAGGAAGGGATGTCTCTCTCATCAAGGACTGCCATTGGGGGAAGCCTTCCTCACACAGAACCAAGCCTAAGTCTCCTGAACTCTGGTCACTCACCTTCCCATGATCCTCCCATGACTGATCTTAGGCCCACAGCCCATTCTTAACTCTTCAGGGTTCCCAGTGTTGTCTGGGTGCCCAAACGTTTGAGAACCAAAGCCTCGGCCTTGACCTGCACCATTTCACACCTGGAAAAGCACAGGCTGGGACGGGACCCCTATCTCAGGTAGCATTTCGCCTCCCCGAGCAGCATCCTGACAGCCCAGTGAAGAAGCAAACGCAGACCCCCAGTGCTTCACTGTGGGCAGCTGGCGGCACCGCTGAGAATGATGTGCCGGAGTTTCATCCAGCAATGTTGCGTAATTTGTGTATTTGCTCTGAAATGGTTGACAGTGCTTTTAAGGTTTTCCATACAAAGCATCCCCTACCAAGTGTGACAAATTAACTTCCTCTTTTGTAAGTCGAATGTCTTACTGCTTTTGCTTGCCTCAGGGCTCCAAGGTTTCCAGCGATAAAGTGGACATAGTCGACAGCTCTGACTTGTTCCGACCTTAGACTGACCTCGTTCGACCAGCATTTCCTGAGTATAATGACAGCTTGTCGCCTAGCATCCATAGTACACTAAGATATATTCTTTCTATAATCGAATGTTTACCATGGATGTTTACCAAGAAAGAATATAGACTTTTATCAAGTGCTTCTTCTATACAAAGAACTATATGGTTTTGTTCTTCGTTCTACTGACTTAATATATACGTTAATTTACCTGAACCATCCTTGTATGCCTGTCATGGTCTATATCTTTGTAATGAGCTACAGACTGGGGACTGGTAGTGTTTTGTCGAAGTCTGTGTATCTAGGTTCAAAGATATTATCCTACAGGTTTATTCTTTTCTTGAATCTCATTTTAATCATTTCTGTTTTAATGTAGACATGTGTGAATGCAGATGTGCATGCAAGGCCACAGTGCAACGCCTGGGGTCAGTTCTTTCCTGCCACGTTTGAGGATCCAAGGATCAGGACCATGCACCGACACCTCTCCCCACCGGGTCATCGAAGTCCACTGGTTCCTGTGTCCTGACCTGGTATTGATATTAGAGTAATGTTCATCATGTGGAACACATTTAGAAGAATTCCTTCCTCATGAACTTTCTGGAATAACTGAAAAAGTTGTCTTCATGGTTTTTATAATAGTCAACAGAAATCAGCAGTATAACTGCCTAGACCTAGGGTTCAACAATTATTCATATAATTTTACACACATGCCCAAGTTGGCCTAAAACTCACAGTAATCCTCCTGCCTCAACTTCATGATCCTGGGACTGCAGGAATGAGTCACCGAGTAAATACCGAGTTCCTGGTATTTACTCTACTGGATGATTTCTAATTATTGACTCAATCCATAGTGGCCTGACCCATGGGACATGGCACTAGTAGGAAGTGTGGCCTTAATGGAGGAGCTGTGTCACTGTGGAGATGGGGCTCTGAGATCTCATACAAATGCTCAAGTCTGGCCAGTGTGATACAGAGTCTCCTCCTGGACGCCTTTGGATCAAGATGTAAAGCCCTTGGCTTCTACAGCACCAGTGTAGAAGCCTGGGTGCTGCCATGCTTCCCACCACAATGATAATGGACTAAACCTCTGAAACTGTAAGTCAGCCCCCATTAAATGTTTGCCTTTAAAAGAGTTGCCTTGGTCATGGAGTCTCTTTGCAGCAATGGAACCCCAACTAAGACACACTCTTACACTCAGGACTGATCTGTTCACAGGTTTTCTATTTCTTCATAGTTAAACGGTGAGAACTGCATATGCCCAGATGATCTGCGAACTGTGTCTGTTCAGGTTTCCTCCTTCATGACTTCATCTTGGTAGATGTATGTGTGCAGGAATTTTCATGTTTCTCTCTTGATTATCAGTTATTGATATGTACTTGTTCTTAACAATTGCCAAGAAATACTTACAGCAACCTCGTCTTACAATATTGTTTGGAAAGCTCCAGGTTCCAACACAACAGCCACGGCACGCCCTTGATGACTTTATTGAGAATAGTGGTTCTTTATAGCAGAGCCATCTAGTTAAAGCCATGAAACTTACCAAGGTAGACACTGGTAGAAGCTGATGTAATGCCTCTCAGAATAGGCTTTTTCAGGAAATACTGAAGTTGTAAGTATGGCACCGGTCATGAAATGACTAAATACCCAGTTACAGTTTCTGTTGCTGTGATAAAATACTGACCTAAAACGACTTGAGGAAGAAGTTTATAATTCAGAATTCAAGTTTATAATCTTGAAGATAATTCAGGGCAAGAACCCTGGGTAAGAACCTGGAGGCAGAACTGAAGCAGAGGCCATGGAGCATTGCTGCTTACTGGCTTGCAGTCCAGGGTTGCTCAGCCTGCTCTCACACAGAACATCCAGGGTTGCTCAACCTGCTTTCACACAGAACACAGAACCACCTGCCACAGATGGGACTCCCTACAGTGGATCAGGTACCCCTTGTCAATGAAAATCAAGAAATGAAGTGGAGACACGACCACAGGCCAATACGATGGAGGCAATTCCTGAATTGAGGTTTACTCTTCCTAGAGGTCTAGGCTGAGTCAAGTTGACAAAAACTGACTGCCACATACCTCTAAACTCCAACTTCTCTCAACTCCTGGAGCCCCAGTAGGATAAGTGAAGTTCCACCATCCTGAACTTGAAAAGAAAGTGAACAAAGAACGCATGCGCTCTCCATGTGCAGCTAGTTTATGTCAACTTGATGCAAGTTAGACATCAGAGAGGAAGAAACCTCAATTAAGAAAAGGCCTCTGTAGGGCTGCTGAGATGGCTCAGTGGGTAAGAGCACCCAACTGCTCTTCCAAAGGTCCCGAGTTCAAATCCCAGCAACCACATGGTGGCTCACAACCATCCGTAACAAGATCTGACGCCCTCTTCTGGAGTGTCTGAAGACAGCTACAGTGTACTTACTACATAAAATAAATAAATAAATAAATAAATAAATAAATAAAGCCTCTGTAAGATAATGCTGCAGGCAAGCTGGTAGGGCATTTTCTTAGTTTGTGATTGATGGAAGAGCACCCAGCCTATTGTGGGTAGTGCCACCCCTCAGCAGATGGTCCTGGGTTCTACGAAAAAGCAGGTTGAGTAAGCTATGGTGAGCAAGCCAGTAAGCAGCACTCCTTCATGGTTTCCCATCAGCTCCTGCCTCCGGGTGCCTGCTTGAGTTCCTGTCCTTACATCCCCTGCTGATGAACAATGATATGGAAATGTAAGCCAAATAACCCTATCTCCCCAAACTGTTTTATCCATAGTGTTTCATCACACCAACAGAAATCCTAATTAGGATACTCAGTAAAATACATAAATTTTAGAAATTATATTGGCTTCCAACACCCTTTGTTAAGTAGAGAAATTGCACTTAGAAGCTTGCATTCCTTGGCATAAAGACCTAAATAACTAGATTGTCAATGATGCAAAGGTCTGCCAAGAAATCTGCCAACAAGGGAAGTACACATTCAACCCAGAATCTAAAGTCACTGGTGATTTATTTATAGAACAAGGTTCAGGTTCTAAGAACTCAATATCTTCATGCCAGATTCTTGCCAAGAAAATAATGCTGATGTTAATCCACATAACTTGGAAGTAAAACAAAATTCTTCTAGGACTATGAACTGGCTTCAAACTTTCTTTCAAGTTCTCCCATTTGACAGCACTAGCAGCAGCACCTTACACTGTGGCTACAAGTAAGTAAATAACTCATTTTTTCAAGCTTTAAAAAAAGAATATGGTGTAAGAGTCCTTGTGAGCCCCAGCGTACTCCTAAGCTGCTCTAAGCTGGTCTAGGCCTGAAGGCCACCATCAGAGGCAGTGCTAGGAACAGCTCATGGGCCAACAGTATCTGGTAATAGCAAGCTGAAAGTGTTCCAGACCTTAACTCCCTAAATCTGACCAATGTGGCTAATCTCTGTACTAAATTCTTATTCACAGAATAAACAATATCTAAAGTCAAAGGAATGATGGGAAATGACAAGCTGATAAAGTACAGAGAAATCAGATGGATGTATAAGGGATACATGCCCCCAAACATACCTGAGGCTTAAAACCTAACATACCACTTACAAAGCAATCCACTAGCTATAAAAACCCTTTGGCAGTCCCACTAGAAAGTCCACACTCAATAGCACCACCCAGTCTCCCCTAAGCCACGTGCACTAGAAGATCCTCTAGTAAAAACAGCGAGAACACACATACATCACACACACACACACACACACACACACACACACACACACACAAAAGATAAAACAAATAACATGTATTGATGACCACAAATATAGTGGCCACTCTATCTATCTATCTATCTATCTATCTATCTATCTATCTATCTATCTATAAAACAAACACATATTATCATTCCATTCACAGAGCTCATAAATTTATTTGGACAATTGGAAAACCAGTGACTTAAGTCGATGGTTTTGAGAGGGCTAAAATCAAGGTGCACGAACGACATTTTCTGAAGGCTCTAGGGTTCCAGCTTCTAGAGGGTGGCCACATTCCCCATGGCCATAAACTGCACCCCTCTTGACCTCTTTCTTCACATGCTGCTCTGGGACTCCTTAAGAACCACTGGAACTGCATTTAGCCTGTGGACCATCCAGAATCATCTCCTTGTTCTCAGGATCCACAATTTAGTCTCACCTGCAGAGTCTTCCCTCAAAATCCATTCAGTTTCCAGGGGTCAAGGTGAGCCATCACCGGAAGACCCTCACCGTGGAAGGTGCTCCACTGTGCATCATCAGTTCAGTTAACACAGCTCTGGGTGTTATTATGCACACACAACCCATAAGACGGATTCTCACCAACTTGCTCAAAATCATACAGCCAGAGGAAGTGACAGACATAAAGGCTTATAGTGGAGAAGGATGAAAAGCTTGCTCGTCTGGTGGCTGCGTCCCAGAGAGGACCTCAATGAGGTTATATGCTTGCCCAATCCAAAACACCTGGCACATCTTCTCTTAACTGTCCAAGGAACAAAGGCATCACACTGATTGACCAAATCAATGTCACACACCTATTCTAGGGGAACTCCAACAGGAATTCAGGCCGGTTCTTTCTCAGGCATGTCAGAACTGTTTGTGGTTTTGGCATAATTTCTGGAGGAGCAGGATGGCAGGAACAGGCACTCCTGAGTGTAAAAACAACAATTCAACAAAGAGCAACAGAGAAAGGCAGCCAGGGCCTAGCATTCAAGTATTTGCACGTCTGCCTGAAGAATCAATGTGTTTGGTGGTAAAGGGACATGGTCAGGTTTGGGGAGCAAATGCGTGGGCCAATTTATTCCCTCCTCCCCTTTATTTGCTCGCCATAAACAAAGATGGCTGACAGGCCACAAGCATTTATTACGGCAAGACTGCTTGATGAAAATTAACTTTACGTGGCCACTCTAGAGTAGTACTTAATATAGGCTTTGAAAGATGGGGTCCCACAGAATTGCTCACTAGTTCTTATTTTCATTAAAGTTTTCATTTGACTCTCTCACATGTGCTGGTTCTCTATTGCACTTCTGATAACAATGGCTTCACAAATGCCTAAAAGCATTTGGGTTTTCAAGTCCAGGCCTACCTTAAAAGATCTGGGGGTAGAAACTTGATCTCAGTGGCAACAAAATTTAATCAACTACTTTATCACAGGTGAGAAATCAAAGACAGAACAAACTGGAGGCAGTTGGCTTCTGAAAGGGAGACAGCCATTCAGACGCACTGGCTTCACCTCAGACTGACTCAGGATGTCAGGGAGCTGGGGCAAGGGCCAGGCTTCGATATCTACAGATTTACCTTTTGTGGGAGGGTATTGAGACCAATCTCTCTATGTAGTCTTGGCTGTCCTGGAGCTCCCTGTATAGCCCTGGCTGGCCTGGAGCTCCCTGTATAGCCCTGGCTGGCCTGGAGCTCCCTGTATAGCCCTGGCTGGCCTGGAGCTCCCTGCATAGCCCTGGCTGGCCTTGAACTCACAGGTATCGCCCTACCTCAGCCTCCTGGGAGCTGGACTGAAGGTATATGCCATCATGCTCAACCCCAGCTTTTACAAATGTCTCCATCAATGGGGCAGTGCTGCCCACTTCCAAAGCAAGCCTTCTTCCCTCGGTCAAGCCTCTCAGGAACGCTCTCACAGATATGCCTGCCTGGGCACATCTCAAACCTGTCAAACTGATTATCAGGATTAACCATCACAATGAAGAAACACTTACAATTAGCTAAAAATTTAATCCAGACACTACTCCCAAATGGTTGGAGCATAATAACCACATGACACCCATTTTGTGTGCCCCCTGGGCCACTCAAGTGTGGATGGCACGTACCTGAATGTGTTAGTTCACTGATCTTCGCCATACCCCAATAGGTAAGGTCAAAAGGAGAGCAGGACGACCAGGCAATGGAGCACACCTGTAATCCCAGCCCTCAAGAGATAGAGGCAGGCGGATCTCTGAGTTCCGGGGCAGCCTGCTCTACAGAGTGAGTTCCAGGACACACACAGAGAAACCCTGTCTAGAAAATCCCAAAGGAGTGGGGGTGGGAGAGCACAGGTGGGCATGGCCAGAAGCACCATGGGAAACAGTAAAATGTGGGTGAAACCCAGGGATCAGCTAGCAGAGAATTCACCGTATACGGCCTCAGCACAAACACTGCTTGGCCCATACTCAGCCTCCAGACCCATTTATTACATTGTCTTATAAAAAGAATATGAAGATTACAAATACCTTGACTATATGAAAACTAGAAAAGAGGTACAAAGTAGAATATCAGCAAGAAAGGAACATTTTCCAAGAGTCTGAGGCCAGAGCCAGCAGAAGAAGGGAGGGAACAGAGGAAATGTGGAGGTGCTGGTCACACAGTGAGGTCTGTGAGGACTTCCTTGGGGGCAGGGTCACCTCAGCCTACACACACACGACACAGAGCTTTCGGGAGCAAGGGCACAGGCACACCTGCAGCTGGTGTTGCACAAGCATGCTCGTGATGCACCAGCCCTCAGGCCTGACACATTTCTGACTGGGCTTCTAACGCCTGTAACTCGTGATTGCTCCCCTTGCTCCCACAATCCAGAGGTCAGAACAAGCGCTCTGCAAGTTCTTTGCAAACCTTAGAAGACACTGAGGCAAGGAACTGGCTGTCCCTTTTACTACATTCTTTACCAGGTTTTGGATCTAAAGGTCAATGGTGACTGACAATGGAGACAAAGATTCAAATAAACTGGAATATTAAATCCAGGGGCCTCTTTCCTGTCCATAAAAAGATGTATAACACAGTATTCACAGAGAAGACACTGGGACAGCCAGCATGCCTTTTAGACAGACCACATCACAAAGTAACCTGGCCTACAATACAGCACAATGACAGAGGGGGGTTCTACATCAGCCTACGCTCCTCCCCAACATCACCAGCATCACCAGCACCCACCATACACCTCTGCATACATGATGTCCTGGGCAATCTTCATTTCATCATTGCCAACTTGAAGATAAAGCTAGAGTTTCTAAGACACCTTGTCGGGAAGTAAAATGAATCAAGAGTTACTACAGTATCCTGCCAGAACAGCGGAGAAAGCCAGGGAAAAGAAACTAGAAAGGAAAGACAGAAACCAACTATACATCAGCCATTTCATAATAGCATGGTGGACAGCTATTCTACAAGACGCAGGAGAGGTCATGGTTTAACAGAGGGTTCACTGTCAACTACCTGCAGAAAGGAAACCAAAGTGAAACAATGAGCTTTTTAAGGGAGAACATGTGGAGAAGCCAGCCATGAAGGGACTACAAAAAGAGAGAATCAGAGGTGGCCGATGGAAGCAAAATCGGGCACGGAGTTCAAAACAAAAAGTCAGAAAAACACCAAAACCTAATAACGATTAAAAATGAGCCCGTTTTCAGGCTGCCAGATTCTCTGGTAACTGACTAAGCTGTGTTGACTGCTCTCTTCCTTCACTCCCTGACACTGGCTCTGCTGTGGGACACACCAAACCACTGTCCCCTGACTGACAAGGCAAATGAGGCATGTGTTTGTAAGTGTGAAATGACATAAGCTGTCATCTTTAAAATAAGAAAAACAATTTCATTACCTAAAAGCACATGGAATTCAAAGGCATGACCCAAAACAGAGGTCATAACAGGGAAAATATTTAAAACAAGCTTACTTCATATCAAACCATAGACAGAGAAAGATAGCACATTACAAATAATTCATACCGGGCTGGTGAGATGGCTCAGCGGGTAAGAGCACCCGACTGCTCTTCCAAAGGTCCAGAGTTCAAATCCCAGCAACCACATGGTGGCTCACAACCGTCCTTAACAAGATCTGACTCCCTCTTCTGGAGTGTCTAAAGACAGCTACAGTGTACTTACATATAATAAATAAACAAATCTTTAAAAAAAAAAACCAAATAATTCATACCAAAACACTCTATAAATTCTGTACTTCGTAACTATTCCAACTATTTTTCTGTCTAAAATTTGATTCTAAACTGTATTTGATTTTTGACCTATCATTTATTTACATAACACATTTTCAACCATTACAATCACCACAATTTTCACTACCTAATACAACCAATCACACCTACTAATTTTCCATGGCTCTCTGTGATTATTGATTCACAACTCTTAATTGTGAGGATCTACTATGCTGGATATTTTATATAAAAACTTCTCCAGTCAGGGGTGGTAGCACACCTTTAATGCCACTCAGAACAGAGGCTGACAGGCTTCTAAGCATTCAATCTGGTCTATATAGGAAATCCCAGGTCAGCCAGAGATAGACAGACAGACCCCATCTCAATGGCGGGGGGTGGGGGGAGAGAAAGGGTGGGTCTTCTTAAAATTCTACCAGCTCTCCTCCATCTTCATGTCAGCAATGGGGGGAGAGGGGACTCCCATGAAAAGCACCGTTAGTCACACGCAGTGACGCCAGTCATCCAACCAGTCCTCTCCAAGTCCCAACTCATCATACTCCAGTCTCCAAGCTTCACAGTCAAGACGTGTGACTTCTTCCCTCCTTAACGCGTCATCCTCTCCTACAGTCCTCAACCTGTGAGAGGCCTGGAAATGTGACATCTCTGCTGGACAGGCAAGGTGGTAAGGGAAGTCATGGGCCCCACAGGCAACACTGCTCCAAGTGCCACTCCCTGTACTCATCGTCAAAGGAACCCATTGAGACATGAAAGTAGGACAAAGGGTTATTTTTTTATTACTTTAATTTTGTATTAGCATACAGAATGCTAGCTTTCACTGTGGAGGCTTTGCCCTGCTATCCTCACCCCGAGCCACCCCTGTCTACCATTCCACTACCACCCGCAACAATCTTTCTACCTTTATGTCACAGATGGAATCTGGGCAGAATGTAAGTTCACTGGGTCCCTAAGCACTGTTTTGTAGGCCTGGGTTTTTTTGTTTGTTTGTTTGTTTGTTTTACTCCTCATAGATAGACTTCCTTGTTGATAAGCAAACCCCTTAACCCATAGCAAGCAAGCCTGTGCTCTGAGAAGGTAGCCGAAGAGTCTAAACACCACACTCTGAATAGCACTAAGAAGAGCAGAGGCTTCCGAGGTGAGCCAATGGACGTTAGAAGCACGACAACTAGACAAATCAGCATGTTTTAATGGAAGATGTAACACAAGAGAGAGGTGAGGACTCTGCTCGAGTGAACCGAAGACGCTTAGACTAGAATAATACTAAAATACGTGTGAACAAGCTACCGAAGTCGACATGAGACTAGAGGGTTAGAAACTGAGACAATATACACATATATTTTGGTGTCTGAAGATAGAATTTGAACAAACATGGAGACGCATACAATCTGGGAAACCTACTGGGTACAAAGCACCCACATGGTAAGAGGAGAAACAGCTGCTCAATCTGTCCATCCGTCTGTCCACTCAACCAGCTTAACATGTGGTCTCGGTAGCTCTCGGGAGCCAAACAAAAATAAGGGCAAATTGGGAGCAATCATCCATTTTATAAAGCTCTGTAACAAGGCTTACTATTTCATGTGTATGAATGCTGGCCTCCATGGATATATATGTGCTATGAGCCTTCCTGGTGCCCACGGAGTCAGAAGAGGGCACTGGACACTCTGGGACTAGAGGCTCAGATGCTGTGAGCTGCCATGTCGGTACTCGGAAATGACGCTGGATACTTTACAAGAGTAGCAAGTGGGGCAACCACTGAGCCAACTTCCCAGTCATAGAAGTAACATATTGAAAAGAAAACTTATAGAGTAGAAAATATTGTATGTGTATAAACTCACTGCCTTTGCTTTAAGTGCGCAGAGTGGGAGAGCACATAATTCGAGATTCGCATTCGGCGTCAGCACAGACTTCCTCGGGCCTATTAGAATGCCAGCAAGCAATACCAGGTGCATCGTGTCTTTAATTTTAACTTCTTTGGGTCTTTAAAGAGTTTTCAAAAAGTCAACAGGACTAATGGGAGCGCCTTGCATTCACACCTCATATCCATCCCTACCTACACCCAACTCTTAGCAGGCGGGGGCCTGGTGTGTCCTCGCACCTCCCACACTGAGCCGGGAGAAGAGTGGGTCATGACTACTATAAAGAATCATCCGACTTAACCAAAGAACTTCAGAAAAGGTGATGCAACTTCAGAAAATGTGATATTTACAATAAATATGTATTAGCTTTGAGGAAATTACATAGATACTGATATAAAATTGAATTTGTATGCCTCCATAAGAAGTTGGATCCCACAGGGAATCTATTCTTAGAAAAGAAAAAGACTGTGAGGAACTGGACACACCAGTTAGTAGTACAGGGCACGGACCCTGGGTTTGATGAAAAAAAAAGATAATTTTTAAAATAGAAATGAAAAAACAGCTAAGTTCTAAGTTCTTACCTTGTGGCCTTCTCCAGTTTTGACATGTGTGACACAGAGGTGTCGTGGGGAAGGGTTTTGAGAAGCAGTTGGTGTCTGTGGAGTGCAGATTCTGCCTGATGGAGAGCCCCAAGCGATGCTGTTACAAGAGCCGTTTGTTTGGGAAGTGTCGCCATCTTAATTACAGTATGGACATTCTTTGAAGTAGAATAAGGAGGGCAAAGGCAGCCAGTGATAGAACCTTCTTGTGCAAGAAGGATTATTTCATAAGGTCATGCAGAAGCTACGTTATTTTAGATTTTATCAAAAATAATTAAACTTGCAGCACACATATAGTAGGCCCTCCTTCTCAGTCAATAATTTAAGACTAGATTGCTTCCTTATTTGGACAGGTTTCCACTGTGAATTCCCTGGTATGTTAAATGTCCAAAAGTCAAAAGCATAGTTTCAAAGTTTCCATTCTTTTGCTAAAATACAATTAAATAAATAAATACCCAACTCTGGTTTCTGCTTAAGTACCAACAAAAATTCCTAATTCTCTGCTCTTCCAGAGGTCCTGAGTTCAATTTCAGCAATCACATAGTGGCTCACAGCCATCTGTAATGAGATCTGATGCCCTTTTCTGGTGTGTCTGAAGAATAAATAAATAAATCTTTTTTTAAAAAATTGCCTTACCTAGAAAACAGGTATGTAAGATTACAAGAATACAGGAAAATAAACCCTAATTGTTTCTGGCACAGTGCTAAGGCCTACTGGTTCCTATCCCAGCCTAGCAACAGACAGCAATCCAAGGTCAGTCTATGGCTAGCCCAGGTCAATCTCAAGCTCCCCTGACAACCCCAGACACATTCTACACCATCCAAAGAGCAATGGATCTGAAGCCCCGCAAACCTTGAGAACTCAGGTTCAAGGTGTGTCCAGTGGACCAGGCAGACAGAGCGAGCTGCTTAAGTACTATGGGCCCAACTGAAACTCCTGTCCATTGTCCAAAACTAGGAGGAAAACTGTGGGATGCCACTAGACAGATCCCATACCTCTTCTGCAGTGACTCTCAATGCCCCAGGCTTCTCCAGGCAAGGGATCCTGCCACAAGCAGGGAAGTCCCTGAGTCCCCACAGGCCTGAAACTACCTTCCCCTACTGAGAAACAGCTTCATAGTCCAGTGTAGGGAAATTCCCTCCACCTTCACAGCCAGAGCAGCAGGAAGCAATGAGACCAGACACCAGGGGAAATTGATCCATCAGACTGAAGGATTTCCACAAATGCTCCCTCAAAACTGAACCACCTCTGGAGAAACAGGCCACCATATCAGGCAGGATCTGTGTACTAAACAGAGCAGGTGACTGCCTGCTATATATAACTCAGGGTCTGCCCAGCACCCAGGGTATCTTACTAGGCAGTGTGTCCGGGGTACAACTGAAATCCCAATCATCAGAAGAACCAGGAAAGCCATTGCCTGATGAGAAAAGCCAATCAGTACACACCACCATGGAGAAAATCAGGCCTAAAATACTGAGGAGCAGTCACCATGATATGGCTTCAACAATCAAATATAGTTTTTATGCTTTATATTTGGAGGGTGGGGGGAGATGTCGGCAAAGAAATAGAAGAGAGTACCAGGCTACAGAAGTGGCTCAGGGGCTAAAGACATACTGATCTTGCAGAGGGCCTGCATTTTCAAGAGATGAAAGAAACAACGATCATAATTCGATATCCAGCAAAACTATCCTTTGAGAGCAATGAACAAAAAGATACTTTTGAGGTTGTGGGGATGCTAAAACGGCTGCTACCAAAATTAGAAAAAAAAACTCCATATTGATGTCTTACTAAATTGAGATAACTCATAAAAAAAGTTTAAACTGGCTTTGAATAATAAACAACATAAAATAGAGTTGCTAGAGGGTTAGTCCCTCATGAAAAGCTGTGTGTATGTGCATGCACACACATACCACGTGAGCACATGCAAACACATGCACTGGCATGTGGGGAGAAGATGGAGGAAATAGGTACAGTAAAAGAGGTCTGTGCCACCAGACTTTGGGGGGTACAGAATACTCTCGCTGGGAAATTCAGAAATATCTGAAATTTCACAGGTGATGGTTGCTTTGTGCCTCCAAAGATGAGAATGATGGGATGTCCTAGTTTGCTTTATACTGCTGACCAAAGCAAGCTGGAGAGAAATAGGTTTATTTCAACTGAAAAATGTGGTCGTCTATTGTGAAGAGAAATCAGGGAAGAAACTCAAGGCAGGAACAGAGCAATGAAATGATGCAGAGTCCATGGGGGAGACTGTGGAGGAGAGAGACCATGGGGGAGACCATGGGGGAAAGAGACCATGGGGGAGACCTTGAGGGAGACTGTGGGGGGGGCCGTGGGGAAGAGAGACCGTGGGGGAGAGAGACCGTGGGGGAGACCCTGGGGGAGACCGTGGGGGAGAGAGACCGTGGGGGAGACCGTGGGGGAGAGAGACCATGGGGGAGACCGTGGGGGAGACCGTGGGGGAGAGAGACCATGGGGGAGACTGTGGGGGAGACTGTGGGGGAGACCGTGGGGGAGCGCTGTTTACTGGCACGCCCCTCCCAGCTTGCCCCTCCTCCTTCCACATTCTTACACACCCCACCACTAACCTGCTTAGGAGCAGCACTGTCCTCAGCGGGCTCCACCGTCCCATTCAGTCCTTGATCAAAATAATTCCCTACAAATTTGTCTACAGGTCTCATATATTCTTTCTTTCTCTCTCTCTCTCTCTCTCTCTCTCTCTCTCTCTCTCTCTCTCTCTCTCTCTCTCTCGGCTTTAGGTAACCTCAGAAAGTAGAAGTTATAAAGTCTCTCTCAGAGAGAGAGAGAGAGAGAGAGAGAGAGAGAGAGAGAGAATTTTAGTAACTTTGATGCTGTCATCCAAAATCAAACAAAAAGAAAAAGACTCAGAGGCAAGAAGATCTGGAAGTTCATCCTATCCCTTTTAGTTCAGCAACTCGGAACCCCACGGTGGGCTGGGCATTTCCAGCACTGGCCATTCCCCATACCGGAGACATGGTAAGAGAAGAAGGGGAAACCAAGCAAATGACATCAAAAAGACACTTCATGGGACAGTCCTGTGAGAGGCAACCTGCAGCACGAGGGTAAAACAAGAATGAGGTTTGTAAGGCTTCCAACAGCAAAACAATGTAACCACGGTCTACATCTCATGTCTCCCAAGAGACAGGGTGATGAAGCCTTCCTCTCTAACGAAGCGATGTCCAGAAGTGGGGCCTTTGGATAGTAATGGGCCATGAACATTTTAAAATTCACTAATGGATTAATAAATGGGTTATCCTGATGTGTATCCTGATGTGTATCCTGATGGACCACTGGGAGAGGGCACCCTCTGAGACATCTCCTGGCTCCCTTCCCAGCCAGCATAAGACAGGCAGCTTCTCTTCTCCACACTTCACCATGATGTTCTGCCTCAGTGCAGACTCTGAACCAAGAACACAGAAACTGAAATCATGAGCCAAATAGTTTTCTTCTTCCTAAACTATCTCTCCTGGGATTTTTGTGTTGGCAATGCTAATCCATCCTAAGAAATAAAGCTGATGCCGGGCGGTGGTGGCGCACACCTTTAATCCCAGCACTCGGGAGGCAGAGGCAGGCGGATTTCTGAGTTCAAGGCCAGCCTGGTCTACAAAGTGAGTTCCAGGACAGCCAGAGCTATACAGAGAAACCTGTCTTGGAAAAAAAAAAAAAAAAAGATTTATGCCGGGCGGTAGTGGCGCATGCCTTTAATCCCAGGACTCGGGAGACAGAGGCAGGTGGATTTCTGAGTTCGAGGCCAGCCTGGTCTACAAAATAAGTTCCAGGACAGCCAGGGCTATACAGAGAAACCCTGTCTCGATAAAAAACAAAAACAAACAAACAAACAAAAAAAAGAAATAAAGCTGACATGGTGAGGGGCATTTAGGTTCAAGGCTAAAACTTTACACACTCCCTTGCACACTTAGTTCTGCTGCCCTCTCTCCTATGAGAAGCTCTTGTCATCATCCCCACTCAGCAGGGCTCAGCAAGGCTAAAGGCAGAATGTTCGAGAGCCTAGGACCTTCTTTAGAACAATGTACTATAGCACACGGTTGTCTCTGCCACTGGATTACACACAGACAGGACCTACTATGTTCCTCATTTCTGTTGCATGGTACTAGTACGGTTTCAGCAAATATTTCAAACAATTATGAACTTTTTTCTCTCATCTTTCTAGATCACTCCTCTTCTACAGGAAAAGCAAACATATGAATAGCTCTATATATTCTACTTCTATTTGCAGAGCACAGGAAATTAATCATTATCCTCTTGCATTACCATCAATAACACAACAAAAAGCCGGACAGTGGTGGTGCGTGCCTTTAATCCCAGGACTCGGGAGGCAGAGGTCTACAGAGGTCTACAGGTCTATAGGACAGCCAGGGCTACAGAGAAGAACCCTGTCTTCAAAAACCATTAAAAAATAGTAAGAGCATCACAGAGGTCCATCAAAGCCTGGTCTAAGGCTCTTTGATTACCTCACCTTCTCTCAGCACCTCCGCAGACCGGATACCATGGGGAATGATGCATGACCAACCCATCTTCAAGGGATTCACCCTCCAAAAGCTGCTTTTATCAATTACTACAGAAATCCATAAAAAGGGGTGGGGCGCTGATCTCTTCTAGGTAACCCTGGGAGACTCGTCTGTGCCATCTGCCAGCAGGTCCACAGCAGACTGACCCTTCTGGCAATGGAATTTGATTTTAATCCACATCAGAGCTGAGAACTTTCTCACAGCAAGCTCTCAAGAAAGCAGGAGAGATGGGTAGCTGTGGACACGTGGGATAAATGGGGAACGAAGAACATGACATACTTTTACAGAGCACTTTCAGAAGGCAAGTACAGCTACGGACAGTGCCGCAGACACACAGTAGCCATCTTCATACTAACCACAGCATCTGTAATTACTCCAAGACCCTCAAGGAAGCTGACCCTAAGTCCCTTACAGAGAGAGGAGACAGGAAGGGACATGAGACCCTTACTGAGATGTCAGCTACTCGGTTTCCTCCTGCACTGACTCCCCTCCCCCTGTAGGCCATCTGGTCCAAGGACCACATGATCTAGAGAGGCACAATCTCACACAGGGATACAATGAATTGACAGTGTGCTCTCACTTGTGTGGCTATGGGGAAGCTGTTGTTCATCTTGCACTGACAGCAATGCAGCTGCTGTGGGACCACCCATGCCTCCCTAAGTCCTCTAAACTCACTGGCTTGCCAAAGTGGACTTGAGTGGAATAATTACTTCAGTCTGTTGTTAGTGTTCTGTCGAGAGCAGAAGTTCTCAGCTTGTGGGTCCGACCCTTTGGGGTAGAACCCTGTTGAAGTACACAGTGTGGTGTGAAACTGCCTCTGTCCTTCTTCACCTACCTAAGGCATTCCTTAATTGGCTTTAATAAAAAATTTGATGGCCAATTAGCTGGGCAGGAAGTGGAAGGTGGGACTTCCTGGGAGGGAGAAAAGAACCTTGGAAAGGTGGAGGAGGAAAGCTTTTTGCCAGGAGACATGAGAGGAGATGGACATGACTACAGGCCTGGAAGGTATAGCTAACGACGAGGCTGCATGAGGCTAGGTGTTGGGATAACTGAGATGAGTAAGTTGAGAGTCTGCCCAGCTGAGCCCTAAGGCTTTGAAATATTAAAAGGTCTCTGTGTTATTTGGGGGAAAAGCTAGTTAAGGAATAATTGCTGTCATATTAATTTCCAGCACTAATTAATATATACAGAACTTAATGATCTTTTACTTTACATGACCTGTGCAGGGGTTGCGTTTCAGATATCCTGCATATCAAATATTTACATTATGATTCACAAAAGTAGCAAAATTACAGTTATGTAGTAATGAAAATAACATTATAGCTGGGTGTCACCACTTCAAATCGGCAGTTAAGGAGACCAGGCCTAAATCTCTGTCTCCAAGAACCGGGCAATTCCAGGCAAATCCAGGCCTCAGAGGCTGCCTCGACACCTGGCCTGAGGCAAGGACAACGGGTCGGCAGCAGCGTCCAGACTTCCTCAGCTACTTCCTCAGCAACATTCTCCAGACCTCCCCAGCAGGTTCCAGCCCCCACACCCGGGGAATGGAAAGTCTGTAGAGATGGAATCAGCAGATAGATTAACATAGAGGTCACCTACCCTGGAACTCCCTAATGTGCTTTAAATCAGGCCTGCACGATCACTTGGGTGTCTCTTATTCTGGTAATGGGAGACCCCAGCATGCTGGACTTGTACAAAATAAAACACTCTTTGCGTTTACATACTATTTGATATTTGAGTCCAGGGTGCTGTGGACCCTCACAACCACAGCACAAGAGACTGTATTAAAGTGGTCCAGCATCAGGAAGGTTAAGAACCGCTGGTCTAGAGTGAGCAGACATTTGTTCATGTCTCCCAAGGAATACTGAATTCAACATCATGACAGGAGGGCATTACTGGGCTGGAGGGTTTCTCAGCAGTTAAGAGCACGAGCTCCAGAGTTCATTCCCAGCGCCCAATGTGCAGCTCACTACCATCTGTAACTCCAGTCCCAGGGGATATGAAACCCTTTTCCAGCCCCCATTGGCACCAGGCATGCATGTGGTAAACAGACATACATGTAGACAATACACCCTCACATGTAATAAGTATGTGCTTCACGATTTCAAGCACATCTGCTTTTGTCTTGGGTTCTGGTTATCCAGGTTGAATCTGATTCCACCAGGCGTATACACGTAAGTACCCTGCCCTGACTGTACAGAGCCCAGGAGGAGTTTTCTAAGTAGGGATAATTATAAAGTCTTCTGCATTCTGAGCTGTATGAACTAAAATTATGCTATAAGAATTAAGTAACTGCATAATTAGCATTTGGCCTTCTTACAATCTGGCCAACAGCTGATGTCCAAAAGCAGCTTTAGTTCACTCCTTGAACTAACTTTGCAAGTGAACAGTACCATAACCCTGTGACCCCAAAGCCACTGGGTGAGTTAACTATGACACTGATTTTACAACTTGCACCGATAATTATGGCTAAGTCCACCCTAGCCCATAACCCCAAAGCATAAGCTCTCGGTGGTCTCTGCATATCCCAACATAGCACAGGGGCGGGGGCTCTGATAACCCCTCTCTGCAGGTGATCAAACTGCAGACAAGACTGTCTCACAGAACGGCAGCCTGTCACCCAAAGCTGCCAGAATCTGCTTCATGGGTAGAAAAGTAGCCAGTGTTGTAACTTGTTTTTTTCATTCACTCATTGTTGACATCACAGCCAACTACAGAGGCAAGAGGCACTGGGTTCCTGAGGAAGCTCGCTGAGAAGGGAAGGCCATACAAGTGACTTGGGATCTGCTTCTGCACACACTATAAGCAGAGAGCTATCGCCAGCTCTGATTGCTCCGATGTTAATTCTCTGTCCAGGAGGTTCCTAGACAAATTGAATGTTATGACCTATGGAAGCTAAGAAGTAACGGGAGTCAGCAGGGTGTGTGCGCACAGCCGGCTCTGCATTTCTGGCTGGCAGAGTGCTGATGAGGTGTACTTCTGTCACTACGAGCAAAGGCCCTTCTTTTCTAGTGATTCTGTACTTAGGACCCCAAGAATTTAGTTTCAAATGGTAGTGTAAGTTCATCTCCCAGAAGAGACATTATTTCTTCACTGCCTGATTCTGGAGAGTTATTCTTTTTTAAGACTTATTATGCTATATATGTAATATCGTGTGCATATGTATGGACCTGAGTGTATTTCACTATACCACGTGCATTCAGGTACCCACAAGGCCCAGAAGTGGACATCTGATCCTCCAGAACTGGAGTTACAGACTGTTCTGAGCTGTCGTGCAGGTTCTAGGAATTGAACCCAGGTCCTCTGGAAAAGCTGCCATGCTCTTAACCAGTGCTCTCTAGCTGCTGAACCAGCTCTCCAACTCCCCCTGCCTTTTTTTAATAATCACAACAGCATACTCAAAATGATGTTTATTGTACAATATTGCCTAATATCATGAAAACCAAAACATCTACATTTGAAAACACCTTGGGTCCAGCCCCCAACAGTACTCCACAAGTTCATAATCTGTAACTAGAAAGCACACAAGTTAAAACCCCACAAAGAATGAAACAGACTGAAGAGTGGAGGGCTTTGTGGACATTGTAAACTTAAGCAAGAGCCCTGTGAGAGAGAATATAAACGTAAAAGGGTAACCGAACTGAGAGTCAAGTACCACCAAGGACTGATGATGTAAACCAGCTCACTTGGCCATCCAACAAGTGTCCGCTTCCTCCCATAAACACTGATAGCCTCTACCGGCATGCAGTACAGGTTCACATATACCCTGCCCACCTCTCCACCACAGCTGGTGTTAGGATTTTATACTCCAAAACCAATGGTTTGCTAAAGACAATCATTCATATGTGTATAATTCATATTGACACACACACACACATATATATATAAATTTAAGTATACACTGGGAAGAAATTTGAGAGTAGCCTGTTCTCTCGTGTACTGCTTATGGGACTATAAATTACTATGGGAAAGTTAAACATCAGATCAGAATACCTCATTGAGCATTCTCTGACCCAAGTAATATGAGAGGCCATGGTGATTATGGCAAATAAGATATATGTATATATAATATAGCAAATATAATCTATTAATATATTACTATAGAATCATATACTTTATATGATGACTATATTAATGGGTTATATATGTTATTTATGTTTATATATTTACATGCAATATATAATATAAATACATTCAAATGATATATGATAATACATAAATATATATTACTGTTCAAGACTTGAGCTTGGATCCAGAACCCAAGGAAAGCTGGGCACTGTAGATCCATCGTTGCTATGGTGAGACAGGAGACAGACTGGAGACTCTCCCAGGTCAAAGGTGTTCTAGCCTGGTATCTAAAGCATCAAGATACCTCATCTCTGCAGGTGCGCTGCGGCAGGGGAATACCTGCACTCACGCGCATGCACATGTGCACATGCTCACATCTGTTTTCAAAGGAATGTCCATAAAACAACTATTCCTTACACAGCTCTAGTGTTCACACAGACAGCATTAGCTCAGAAGAATGGTGACCAGCAGTAAAAAACGATGAACCAAAGTCAGCAGGCAACAAACAAGGTGGGACAACTAGGTCTGTTATACCACAGTGGTCAACAAGAAAGGGCTCAGCAGGGACAGCACTGAGGAGTGACCCGACACCCACTTCAGAGTGGAGGAAAAACCCATGGATATATTCTGCAGCGCCCACCCCAGAACCACAGTGTACCCACACATTCACACACAGTCATTTTTTTTCCAAAAAATAAAAAAAATAATAATAAAGAAATGCAAGGCCAAAGTAAAGCCTGGCTTCTCGTGGGAAGACAGCCAAAAAGACACCCAAATCACTACTGTCTGTACATCTAGATGACATGTGTCCACCATCCATTCCTAAAGGAACTAATCAACATAGTTCTGCTAACTGGAGAGCAGACTGAAGCAGAGTCCACTCGGCAAACGCAAAGCCCTCTATCACAGGTGAGCAAGGCAGTGTGGCGCTCACCCAGTGAGGTCATAATGCCTGCAGGCTGCCAAGGCTTACACCAGGCCTGGTTTATATGCTGCACGCAGATGAAAACCAGACAGATGACTAGGTGAGGTTAAAATACAGAGCTAAACCTCAGCTATTAATCCACAAGAAGAGCTTCTGACTGAAGTGTAGCCTTGCAGAACGCCCAACGCCCACTCTGGCTAACCCCATGCTTGGCTCTTTTGGTGGTGACCTGCTACCACAGTGGGGTACTCCACATCTCAGCATGATGAGCACAGCTCACGGCCCTAGCTGCTTCTTTAGCTGACTGGTTTTTTTCCTTTTAAATGACAAGACAGTAGTAATAGTAGATAGCAATCTAATGGGTGTGACACAGACGAGAGTAGAAACCTTTAGTTCGGATACTTATGAAGTACACTAAGCATGCTTAGACGACTTGAGCCTCCCACTTTGCCCCAGTTACAACAGAACAAACAATGCATGAAGGAACAGGACATAATTACGTGAAACATCTGGAGTCTCAAGTCAACATCTGAGGTCACGAGACTTGGACAGTAACAAGCAGCTTGATGGACCAGACTCCGCCGCTCACCTGGCGTGTCTTAGATCTCTCTGTGCCCCAAGGCCTTTTATGGAATAGCAACAGCCCATCCAGTGGCTCAAACTGGCTCAGGTAACAGTGGCTTGGTGCACACACTCCCAGAACACATAAGAACTTAAAAGAACAGGAAAGATCTACAGCAGCAGATGTTAGCACCTTTAGTATTTATTGACTATTGGGTGGTCTACTCCATACGAAGTCAGGTTATTTGCTTCCATTTAAGCTACTTTGCTTCTGGAAATACAACATACAGAAAATTATCAGATCAGCGGAGGGATTTTACTCACACACACACACACACACACACACACACACACACACACACACACACATATATACACACACACATGCCCAAACATAAAATATAAAGAGCTTCATGTAAGGGAAATTTTTTTAAGTTGGAAAAATATCTATTATGCTGGAATATTTAAATACCCGCATCTTTACTATTTAAAAACTGAGTTATTTCTATGTCATACGTACACACATTATATCACAAAATATAATTTTATAAATGAACTGGGGGATCATGAAACTACAACTAAGATATTTAAAAACTAGTTTTTGAAGCGAGAGTTTAAAACCACAGAAAATCAGACAAGGAATAATAAAATCCAAGACAGTACACATGGACGTGGACGTGGACATGAACATGGAGACCGAGAAAGTGGACCAGAAGCAGCAGAAGCAGGTAAAGCTGTTGGTGACTTGTATGTAAACTTGCTCCAAACTATTGGTTGAACAAAGATACTGATGGCCAATAGCTGAGCAGAAGAGAGGCAGGGGGGCTTCAGTTGCCCAGTTTGGGATCTGAGGCAGAGACCCCCAAGGAAAGAGAGGAGAGAGGAGAAGACACCATGGGGTAGGTGAATCGTGAGACCGTGGTCATGAGGGCTAGCCAGCTGGAGTAAGAGCAGCTCAGATGGAACATGACAAGTTCTACCTCAGGGTTATTGATAGGAAAGTAGAGGGTTGATATTTGCCCAGATCTAGTGCTATTAAGGATATCGTAACTACAGAGGTTTTGTCTTTTATCTGAGAACTAAATGATCAAAGGTGGGGGAAAACTGGAAGTTAATATTTACCACAACACACTTGCTGTTCTTGCGGAAAACCCAGTTCCTGTTCCCAGAACTCACACGATTCACAATTCCAGTTCCAGAGGACCTGGAACCTCTTCTGAACTCCATGGATACCACGTACATATGTGGTTCACACACATACATGCAAACCAAACACGCACAGGCATAAAATAACTAAACACACACACACTGTGAAAACACCCATTGTTGCCCTTTGACCTCCCCTGCCTCTGCATACACACATATGCACAATACCTACACTTACAAACAAATACATACAGTTCAACACAACACACAGATGCAAACACATGCACAACTGAAAGGTCAATGTATGTTTGAAAAGATAATTACTGGTGCTCTCAGTCAAATTCTTTATTCAAGTTAGAACAATAAACTTATATGTAACAATTGGTGAAATTTTCAGATACTTAATCTTAAATATAAGAGAAGACACTGGTCAATGACGTCACACATTAAAGGAGTTACAGACAGGCTATGTAAATGAATGGAGTAAAACTGAGCAAGACTATAGTGTAGCTGCAGGTCTCCAGAGATACTCGGCTGTGTCTATCTGCAGCTTTGTGCAAGTATACATACCCACAGTACTTCTAAGAACCTTAAATTCTAAATTTGGAAACCCAAATTCTAAGAATTTGGAAACCATGTAAAACACCTCACAGGTAAACACACATTATAGAATAATCATGGGATGGAATGCATACGTTTAAACACACACTATAGAATAATCATGGGATGGAATGCATACGTTTAAACACACACTGTAGAATAATCAGGGGATGGAATGCATACGTTTAAACACACATTATAGAATAATCATGGGATGGAATGCATACATTTAAACACACACTATAGAATAATCATGGGATGAAATACATATGTTTAAAAATGACACAGAAGTAAATCAAAATAAGACAATTTTCAAAACATGGCTTTTTCTCTTATATAGAGTGTGCTATCACTTCCATAAAGCTTTAAAATATTTATTTATTACAAATGTATGTGTGATAAAAGTATAAAAATATGTGTGACAATGCTGCATTGCAAAACTAAGATAATGGATCCTTCTAGAAAGAGAAAGAAGGGAAGTTACAGGGGCCTTCAATCTGGAGTGATGTTCATTCATACATTAAGATCTCTGGACACATGTCCTTTAAATGTTTAGATCTATGAGAACTTAGGAATTCATTATAACACTCTATGCAAGTTGCTAAAATGGTCTATCAAAAAGAAAATGAAAGAATGCAATTTGATATTAAAAAAAAAAAAAAAAACATCTTTAAAGGAAGATAGACAAAAACCGTTGGCTCACAGCTTCAGTACTGGCCAGCAACTGGGGCTCCACACACTCTCAACACAGGCCGAGCCAAGGGTCTGCTTAAGGAGCTGGACAAGCAGTTAGGAAAAGACTCATCTCCATGTAGTTTTAAATGTGTGTAGTCATGTGTTTACATATCTGTAGGAGTATTTATCAATAAAAGAATAACCTTTCCATCAGATTGCCCACCTTTTTGCTGTTATTGTTGAGACAGGCTCCTTGACGTGTGGCCCAGGCTGGCCTCAGTCTCAAGAGCTCATTGCCTCTGCCTGCTAAGTGACGTGGGTACAAGCCTGAGACCACACATGACTAGACAGCTCTTTACAAAACAAAACAATAAAACAAAACCAGCATTACATTATTATGGACCAAATGTCTATGTTGCCACAAAATGCCTATGTTGAAGCCCTACCCCCCTTCTCCCCAGTGGGATGACTCTGTGAGTGGGGACTCCACAATGGAATTAGTGTCCTTACACAGGAAATAAGAGGCCCCATCCCAAACCAAGTACAGCCTCCTGAGACTTGTTTTTAAGCCACACCCCACCAAGTCTGTGGTATTTTGTTATAGCCCCAACCTGACTAAGACATTAGGATTTTTTTTTAAAAAAAGACCTCTTCCATTCATAAATAACACACCATTCTGAGGTACTAAGGAAAACTTCTGACTTGAGCTAGGAGTGCATGCCTATAATCCCAGCTCTCCAGACACTCAGAAGTGACCAGCCTGAGCTACATAGTAAAATCCAAGAACAAGGAAGGGAACCCTCCCTGGTCAACACGATCAAGGACTCCCCCATGTCATTTGAATCCTGTCTCCTGGGCCAGTAAGAGCTCTGTTCTCAAGGACTCTCAGTGTCTCGGGTACTAACCCTATAATGTATTTAGGGAAAGGTCTCTAACGGAAAAGGAAGCCTAAAAGGGTCAAGTTCTGTCTTCTAACTATGTGGTCCTATGTAGACCAGTTTATCTGCCTAAACTGTGAGAAGACACGAGCCTGGCCCGAGTAACCAAGACCTCCTCCTATTGCAGAATAGGAACACTATGCTCATCAGGCATGTCTAAACCTCTCGCTTAAAACACACAGCACTCGATTGTATAAAAACACATTCACAAAATATTGCTTGGAAAATTACACCATGCTAAATTTAGGATGGCAGTTCTATCAGTTTCCACAAAACCAAAAGATAAACAATTCTTGGAAAAAATAGCTCGTCCCTGGGCTTTCTCCCAAACAAGTAGAGCTTCTAAGAGGAGGAGCCACCCTGCAAAAGGCAGTCACCGTCCTACAGTCATTTGTGTCCTTGGTTCAGAGAAAATGCCATGGACTGAGAGAAGCAGTCCCCGCTCCCGGCCTCACAGACTGCATCTATCGACACCAACCCTGGCCTGGGATCGTCCCACCTGAGGGACAGTCCAGATGTTTTAGAGATATCTATAGCAAACAAGCACGAAAACCCCTGGGTTTCCTGACATCATAAGAATTGACCAGACTACTGGTAATTACAACTCACAGTAAGTACTCGGGACTCATTTTCTCATTCTTACCAAAACATTTGCTAAGATAATGCAGGGCATTTATTAGCCATTGCTCAGATTATACACAAAGAACACTCCCAAGCATACAGAGAGGAGGGAAGAACAAGACTACCAAAAGTGAAGTGGGCGTGTCTGCCCTCTGTGGCTCCTCAGGACCGGCAGAGCCAGAGCACCTTTAGCATCCTCATGCTTGGATACTACCGTTGCCAGGTGCCTGCTCTAAATCCAAAGAAAGAAGGCGGCACTGGTTTGAGATCGTAGAGGTTGTGGAGACGAGGAAAGAAGCCTGTTAAACAGCCAGTAAAGTCCAAAGTGAATTATCAAGTCCTATGGAAGGGAGCTGCTGGGTCTAAATTTTACTCTCTCAATTTGCCTTATACTTTACTTCAAATTCTACCAAAGGCATGCTCTCCATGTACTTCCTAAACCACAGCCCTCAGAGTTCCCACAAAGACCTGTGCTTCACACCATCCCAAGGTCGAGGCTGAGTTACCAGGAAGGAAATGTGGTCATTCTCCTACTATCTGTGTGCCTGTTATCGGAACAGTCAAAGCTGTTAACTGGTTCCCTAGGCCGACCACACAGTGGTCCCTGGTGGAGCCTGGGAGGCCCTGGTGGAGTAAGAGGGAAATGGTCCTAAGAGGAGGCCCCACTGAACTTGAACAAGAAGACTCTTCAGACAAAACGCCCTAGAGGTGAGACCACCTACCCAGCTACTACAAGATTAGCCTTCCTGTTTGAGCAGGCGTAGGTCCTGTTCATCCACTGCCTGGTGAACACAGCCCCAAATTCCTCAGCAGCCATTCACTCCCATCCTGCCTAGGCCTCTGCTGCTCTGGCCTACCCTTCCCTCACTCCACCCAGGCCAAAGACTGGTCCCTGTTTACCTTCCCAAGCTCTGGCTCCTCCCTCCCTCCACTGAGTAGAAACTCTTTCTTAATCCTGTTTACAGCTGTCTTTACTCACTGAAGTCTTCTGTGCCAAGTAAGTGTCTCTCAGGTACCACTTAACGAAAGAAAAAACTTCAATAGTATTTCCCCTGAAAGCTACCACGCCTGACCCTGAAGCCTCAAATAACTCTCTCAGCCTCAGGAGACTATTACATCCTAATCAGCTTCCATCTTGGCCAGTGCCTGAGGAGGTAAGACTACTAGTGAGCCAAAGATTAAAGTACTTGGGCTCCAGGATCAGCACACGGAGCCCTTCTGCTCCACACCAAGTGAGTGACTTACACCCCAGCCAACCCCAGCCAAGGACTGAAGCCAAGCTGCAGGTGTGCACAGGACTGGGTCCAAGGAGGTCAGGGGTGTGACCTTTAGTAGGGACAGCATCAGAGCAGAAGGCAGATGACAGAATTCAAGACAACAGTGGAGGACAAATGAGCCGAGGACTGTGGCGGTGCATACCTCCAATTCCAGCACTCAGGTGGAGGCAGCAGGCGGACCTCTGAGTTCGAGGTCAGCCTGGTCTACAAAGTTCCGAGATAGCCAGGGCTACAGAGACAGTAAGATGTGAACTGTGTCTGCTGGTCTGACTTGGAACTGGTGACCACGCGACCTTGGCCTTTCAAGTCACTGTGCAAGTGTGCGCTGCCAGGCTCAGACCCGTGTTGTTGTTGTTGTTGTTGTTGTTGTTGTTGTTGTTGTTGTTTTTAAATATAGCCCTCCCTAATATGGCTGAAACTGATACCGAATACCAGGAATGAAGCTGGGACTCAGGAGGACACGATGAAAGCCGGCTTCAAATATTACAACTTTTTTTTTCCTGCTGCTGTGTCCTGGAATCCTTCCTAGGGAAGGGAAAGTATCCTGGTTCAGAGGAGGAGGAGGAACTGGAAAGAGAAGCAACAGCCCTTCCCACCCTACAGGCCACTGCCACAATCCAGCTCCTTCCTGAGTCCTTGGGGCCTCTGTATGTAGGGCCAGGCGGCTGGGGATGCAGCCTGAATGCTAGTGGTGCAGACTCACACCACCTGGTGTCTCCCACTGGCACTAACACACAGCAGTTATCTGACAGGAGGCAGCCTGCAGGCCCCCCAGCTTTGTCTACTCCACAGCCTACTTCCGATCCCCTTTCAAAGCTCTAGACTTCTGAGTCCAGGAAGCTCTCTGTCCTTCTTTGAACAGGATCAAAATAGGAAGCAAAGTCTTGCCCATAAACGTGAACAGACTAACCTTAATTTTCTTTCTATTTCTAAAGATTTATCTTATGTGTATGAGTGTTTTGCTCATATGTATGTCTGTGAACCAGCTATGTGCCCGGTACTGACAAAGGTCAGAAGGGAGAATCAGACTCCCCGGAACTAGAATGACACAGTTGTGACTGCTGGGAATTGAACCTGAGTCTCCTGTAAGAACAAAGGTTCTTAACTACTGAGATGTCTCTCCAGCCCATAACCTCAATTTTCAAAACATCAGAAAACAAGTTTGTCCTTTAAAAGGAGTTTGTACAGTTCTTCCTAGTAGCTGGACTTAATTTTATTCATTAATAAATTATGAAAAGAGGAAGTGGTTTGCATACCTAGAGGTTAAGGAAAAATCAGCATTTAATAGTCACCTATGAGCCAAAGCCATGATCATTCCTAAACTGAGCATTTCATGGGACACATGAAGTGACAGCCCACTGTCCGCACTGACCGTCTACATACAAAATGACGGCCTACTGTCCGCACTGACTAATGGCAGCAAATGGGGACAGAAGGAAAATCAAAGTTCTATCCTCCTAGGGGTGAGTGTTTTCTTAGGATTAAAGAGAAACAGCACCTCATACATCTATGTCTGTGGGGAAGAAATTACATTTTGATGGTTTTTGCCTCGTGGATGTCATACACACGCGTCCATTTCAAGAGTGTACAAAGAGCACCTTGAACATCAACCCTCCATTTATAATATCCCCATTCTCAAAGCTACGCACTGCTGATCCCAGCCTCTGGAAAGCAGCTGGGACTCGGACGCAGCTTATCGACAGAGCACACATCTCAGACGTCAGCAGCCTTGGGTTCAAGTCCCCAGTACACGTTGTTCTTCCTCTTTAGCTTTCGACTCTCAAGAGAAAACTATCAACATACTTTACCATCTGAAGATCAACAACAGTGTGTCTGTCACACCTAACAAAACCTTCCCTTGGCCTTCTGCATCTTCAAATAACTCAAGAATGCACTCAAACTACCAGGAAGTTTCTATGTGAATTTCCCAGAAATTTCTTCTTTCCTGCTTGCAAACTAGTTAGACGCTCTGAGCAAGTGCTAACTAGTTCTATATTGGGTATCTCTGACAGAGCAGGCATGCTGCAATGAGATATCAGTAGGGGTGAGCACATAGCTTTACAAGCACATTCCGGCCATGTGACCCCAAGACCTACTACACACAGCGCTGCTCCCAGCGCAGATTCCGCAGCCTCGGGGCTTGGTGAAGTAGGGAGAGCTCTTTTTGCTGACAGCCACTGACACAATATTCTCTCAGGAAGAGCAGACTGGCCAGCCACAAAGAAAGAACACACTTCTGGAAATGTGCTTGTTCTAGCACATGATACGATCTATGTGCCACATGAAAAATGCCACTAGAACTTCTCAGATGATGTCATACCTCAATGAAGTCATGACAAATCACACTCCTCATGATCAGGATTAACACACCCAAAACTTGATCCTTTAACCATACTGTACAGGCAACACAAAGAACAATAATGTCAGATTCAAGTCTATCTATGGCCACACCCCACATACTGCAAAACACATTTCCTAATCCAGTCACCACAGGACTTTAGAGGACCCTGCAAAAGGAGAGGGGAAGGGAGGGGAGGAGAGAGGGGAGAGAGGAAAAGAAAGGAAAAGGGAAGAGAGGGAGAGGAGGAAGAGGGGGAAGAGAAGGGGATGGAGAGAGAAAGGGAGAGAAGGAGGGAGAGAGACAGAGAGACACTCACTGGAAGCCATGGCTTCAGCATTTTATCCCTCTGCGCTTCGCTTCACGTCACTTAGAAAAAATAAGTGGGAAAACCACCCAGTGACTTTTCAAAACTATTTCATAGAACATCAAAACTGTCGCCAAGCCACCAGTTTGTACCTCAGAAATTACCCTTAAAACGAGCACCTAGAATTTGGAGCTACACATAAGAAAGCATACAAACGTGACCTAGTGTTCTGTTTCTCAGAGCTCGGCTTCAACAACCAGAAATAGCCAGATACTAATTTTGCTCTCAATTACAATAGCAGATGGCCCAAAGGAAATCTAGAGTAGTCATTTCATGTCAATTGGTTAAGAAAACTCTGGTACAACTAGAAGATGAAACACAAGCCATTAATAATATTTTGGTCAGATATTTACCATGTCAGAATCATCCTGATAGAGCCAGACCTACTGTTGTCTTGTTTAAAGAGCGAGCAGTGGAGCAGGTCCCAGGAGGAGCAGGTCCCAGTAGGAGCACAGAGGAGATCTTGGCAGGAAGCTCTCACTTACAAAAGTAGCTCCCAGACCCTTCACACACCTCAGGAATCCCAAGATGAAGGGAGATCCCATATCATGCCCACTGTGAGTAGCAGCCCAGTGTAGACAAAAGGTAGGGATTCCTCTGCACTCAGCAAGTCAGCAGACCCAAGACTCCACAGCCTGGGCTGCCAAGATGGCTTAGCAGGTAGGTAAAAGTGACTGCTACAACCTGAGCTTGATCCTGAAAACGGTGAACAGGACTCCACATGTGCCCTGGGTATGTGCACGTATGCACACACACACACACACAGAGAGGGGGGGGAGGGAGGGAGAGGGAGGGGAGGAGGGGGAAGGGAGAGGAAGGGACTGAGGGGAGAAGGGCGGAATAGTATTAAATTAAATAAAAACTTTCAAAAGAAGATGAGGCTAGCCTAGGCTACAATTGTACGGCCCTATTCACGGAACATTTAAACGCCTAAGAAACTGAGTGTGTGATGAGGAACAGAGTGCCTGCCTGCCTGGGTTCCTGGTCCCAAGATCAGCAACAATTGTTCCCTAAGTCTTCTGGGATCGGGATCAGGATGTCAAATCTAAGATGGAAACCCTTCCTTTGTCCATCAAAGGTAGAGGCGGGGCTATCACACAGACCTTGTGGTCCTCTGTGCCCCGCCCCTCCCTACAGGCTCCAGCTGTGACTTCTGCCACAGAACAGCGGGCCTGCTGTCCGCACCACTCTAGGGCACCTGCTGTGCCTCCAGCCTCTTGCTGCTGCCTTTTCTGTGGTCTGTGATCTTCCTCTTCTCGGCTGCTGCCAGCCACAAGAGGCTGACCTGTCACAAGTACTTCCTTCTCTCCGAAGGACAGCCAAGTGGCTTCCCCTTTCCCCCAGGGCGCGGTGAGCAGTTCATCTGAGCATTTCTAGGCTTCTGAGCCAAGGGACTTTTGTGACAAGCACTGCCTTCCATCAGATCTAACCTCCCTCCTCCCTTGATTCTGACAGGCTCTTTCCTCCTAGGACGGTCAAGCAGTCACAACCTGGTGAGTAGTGCGTCTGTCACCTTCCTCCAAGCTTACTTTAGAATCCTAAATAGAATCCACTGCGCTCCTCAAGGACTTGGAGCCACAGGGAAGACCAAAATAAAAGCCAATGCTCTAGCCGTAACTTACAGGTAGTTCACAATACCCATGTCAGGGAGTGAACACGGGGCCTCACACACACTAAATATACTCTTTATCACCAAGTGTTAGCTCTCAATCTCATACTTATGCTCCAAATTTCCTAAATAATTGTGTGTTACTCCGATGAACAGGGAGGAAACTAAGTACCATCCTCTATGACTGACTATGCATTGCAAACGATTCCTGACTGGTCACAAAGGGACGGGACACTGTACGACACACTGCTCCCTTGTCCCAGCCAGGCACAGTGCTGACAATATAACAGTAGTACCTCATTTTGAGTTAGGTAAGACTAGTCAGGTGTAAGAACCTAGAGAATTACCATGAAATGACTGATGGTTTTAGATAAGTATTTGTATATCCTTCCATTTAAACTTCAGGATAACAGGAGATTAAGTTGGAAACATGAGATTATAATGTTCAGACTCATGTAAAGCTTAGACTCTCAAAGCAATTAAAAGGCTGGGCATGGTGGTACACGCCTTTAATCCCAGCATTTAAGAGGCAGAGCAGCAGGGCAAGCCTGGTCTACGTAGTGAGTTCCAGGCCATTACAGGACTAGACAATGAGACTGTCTCAAAAAAGGGGGAAGAGGGGGACAATTTAAAGGCAGAGAAAATTACAGGGAGCTCTGTCTACAACACAGGGTAGACAATAACTTCTTCAGAAGAAAACGACTGGAATTCAGTTTAAAAACTGACATATCCCCCAAGAACACCTTCTGCTCCACAGGCTCACCAACCCCAGGCTCCAGGCTCAAGGAAATGCTAGGCCACCGGTCAGGCTTCCTCCTTCCCCCTTCCTCCTGGCGCCCAGTCCTCATCATCGAGCACTCTGGAGACGAGCCACCTCAGTTACAGCCACAGCCCTCTCCCCCTCCGTTTCTACCATTCCCAGTCACTTACTTAAGGAACTACAACCATCTCGCCTGATCAAAAGTCATCCTTGCCTTCTGGTCCCCACGCAGGAGTGCCCACTCCTGAGAGTCAGTGCTTGCACAATGAGGGAGCACAGTGAGTGGACGTGTATGGTGAACCTGCACGTGGACAGCCAGGCTGTCGGCTGAACGCACTGACCCTGCCCCAGTCTCAGCTTTTCTAAGAGAAGCCCCCAGACCAGAAGCAGCCACATCACCAGGGAACTTGCTAGAAACAGTTACTCCATAGACCACGAGAAACAGGCTGGGGGCTAGCAGAGGCTCTAGAAGGAAGGCAAGAATGCCTGTTCTGTGGACTCGCTCCAGGGCTCACCTGCTCCGTCCCCAGAACAGAATTTGCACTTCCTCTTCCGTCTCTGCCTTCAGAGCACTCCTCCCCCACTCCAGCCCTTCCAAGCCAGACCAGACTGTCTCACCCAGAAAACCTTTCCAGACCCCTCCGAATGTCCCCACCATCTTTTGAACTCACCCGAACTAATCTCCATTTCCACTCAACACCAGTTAAAATGACAATGGAGCAAGATGGCAGCATTAAGCACCCTCAGGACAGGGATTTCAGGAGACCACATCAAGTCCATAGTTAGAAAAAAGAGGCAAGCCAGGAGCCTTGTGTTAATGAGTCTGGGGCTATACGCCCAAGCATGACATTTTTCAGCCAGCAGTGAGTGGTCTGTGAGGAAAGCAAGTGCTACATACTATGAACTTCCCAGTCCTCTAGGGCAGGGGTTCTCAACCTTTTCACAGGGGTCACCTAAGACCACCAGAAAACAGAGACATTTTCATTGGGATTCATAACAGTAGCAAAATTACAGTTATGAAGTAGTAATAAAAATAACTGTGTGCTTAGGGGTCCCCAGAGCATGGGGAACTGCATTAAAAGGTAGCAGCATTAGGAAGGCTGGAAACCACTGCTCTAGGGTTTGCATCCTGACAGACAGAAAAGGGACTGCTGCAAACTGGACAGACCACAGCCTGCATAATGGCTCACTTTACGGATGGCCTTTCAGTCTGTCTGTTCGTCCATCCTTCGACGAGGAAGTTTTGCATTGTCACATACATGAGTCTATTAACTCTTAGGTGTATCGGGCTGTCCTTGAACTCAACTCATTTCTTCAGTCCTGCTTCAGCTTCCATGGAGTTAACATTACAGCTGTGAGCTACCGCGCCTTGCCTGACACCAATGCTTTTTTCTTTTGGAGACAGGGTCTCACTACGTTACCCCGGCTGGCCTGGAACTCACTGTACAGTGCGGACAGACCTCGACCCCACAGCGATCTGGAGCTCACTGTACAGTCCGGACAGACCTCGACCCCACAGCGATCTGGAACTCACTGTACAGTGCGGACAGACCTCGACCC
>NC_034609.1:2119336-2123987 GCF_900095145.1 Mus pahari
CTGGAACTCACTGTACAGTGCGGACAGACCTCGACCCCACAGCGATCTGGAGCTCACTGTACAGTGCGGACAGACCTCGACCCCACAGCGATCTGCTTGCATTTGCATCCTGAATGCTGGGCCACTAAACCTAGACAGAGACAGCAACTTTTGAGCAGCGTTTTCATGGCAGGTTCTTGGCGGGCTGTGGGCGAGCAGCCCGAGTCACAACAGATCTCATTGATTAGGTCAAAGTGGTAGTGCACTGGAAAAAGGACGGCCTTCCACCATCCTGGTTATACTGCACTAGACAAGAAAGGGCAAGAAAACAAACTGCCAATCAAAACTGGAAACATGTACCATACGACAGACTGCCCCCTCCCCTTCTCCCTCTCCCTCTCTCCCTCCCTCCCTCCGGCCCTCTTAGTTGGCTTTCTACACTATCACAAAACAGCAGAAAAGACAACATAAAAGATGATTTATTGTGGCTGTTTCAGGCCAAGGTTGGCCTGCTCCATTGTTCTTGGTCCTGGGAAGGTCACAGCACAGTAGAGTGCTGCTGACCTAGATAGAGGCAGCCTGAAGCAGGGGCAACACATGACCCACTGCCCCAGTTTCTACCATCTCCCAACCTTCGGTCTGCAATGAGTCCATCAATGCTTAACCCATGGATGGGGGTCAGAATGACCCAACACCTCTTAACACTGCTGCCCGGAAGCAAACTCTCAAGGCTAGACTCTTGAACAACTAACTAGTCACACTGACACTCAACAACTAAAATTAAAAAAAAAAAAATTTAAAAATTCAATTTTTTAAAATGCCAAAACTAAAGCCAAAAGATAAAAATCCATGTTTCACCTCATTTTGTTCCTCTTGGTGAAAACAGTAACAAATCTTTCCAATGGGAGCCTCCCCATTTCAGCATATGAAAGACCCCCATCTCTATCCAAGCCGTGAGGAACACAGGGCAGAAAGCAGGTGGGATTTAACGCAAAGGTACTTACTTTATTTAGCACAGGCGCAAGTGTGCACGCGCGTGTGCGCACACACACACAGATACTAGCTGGACCAACAAAGTCCTATAAAAGACTTCTTTCTGTGTATGTGCACATGTGTGCACACATGTGCACATACCCACAGAGGAATGTGTCAGATCTCCAGGAGCAAGAGTTCCAGTGTTTATGAGCCACCTGACATCCCGAAGAACTGTAGGCACCTGTCACTCATCCCGGAGAACTGTAGGCACCGTCACTGCAGACAGCCTCGCCAGCCCCAAAAGGCCTTTTCTAGTTCCCAGAGTTCAACTTCTCAAGACCCTTTCTTGCCTACAGAAAATGATCTTGTTTTCAGACATTGAATTTTCTAAAAACACACAAAACCACGACAAGAGACAAGGCAAATAGACCCAAACACTCCTGAAAGAAATTCAAAGGCGAGAACACTCCCCTAACAGCCTCCCTATCTGTCCCACTAGTGAGAGAAACAGGCTGTCGGTGTGTGAAGAAAGTCCTTGGTACAGCCCTGTCAGTGTGACTCAAAATTAGGCATCTGCCTGCCTGACAGAAGGCTACATCTCCAAGCCTTTGGGTCAACATGAGGATAAGTTTGAAAAACATCTCATCCAGCCGCACAGCTATTAAGTCAACTGGCAAAAGCAAGAAAACCCAGCTTCCTAAAGCTGGGGGGACAGGGGCACGTGATGAAAAGAACTCCGGCACATCCGGGATCAGCAGCTCTGACATCAGCGCTGTGTGCTGCCCTCAGCCTCAGAAGGTGGCTGACAGGCAAACGCATAGACCCAGAATCGAAATGTGACAGTAGCCAACCAGCGGGGAAGAGAAGCTCCTGACCGTAAAGGATGCAGCCCACCTCTACTCTAGTATCACTGCCCCTGGGGATCAGAACAACCTTTCGGGATGCTCTGAGTCTTCCAGCAGTGGGCCTGTGTTTAGATGGAGTCTAGGTCCCCAAGCTCCCCCAAACCATCACCACTCCCAACTCCAAGTGGCTGCTTCCTATCAAATCCAGCAGCAACAGTGCAGCTCCAAGTTAGTTTGGCTTAAGCAAACATAAGCAAAGAAGCAAGGGGTCTGGAAAGCCTCTCTGCCACCATTTATCATATATTCTACAAGGATTCCTCGGCTGCCGGCTGCCTGTGGGAACACCACAAGGCCTCTCGCTGGAACATAACATCTATAAACATTCCACCAACGACATCCGCAGAAGTCAGCTTTCTCTGTGCAGTCTGCATGTGGGGCCAGGGGCAGGGCTACAGAGGACAATGCACCCAATACATGTAAAGTGCTATGCTATGCAAAGACCTTAAAGACCAGAAGAGGTAGCTTTTAGAAGCTTTTTTTTTTTTTCAGAAGTATAAAAGACTGTCAAAAACTTCTGCATCAGGGAAACTGGAAGCCGACATTCAGGGCCTAGATTCAAGTCTGAGTTTTATGTCTAATGTCACGTGTTCAATTTAACTTTCTGTGCATTGGTTCCCTAGTAAATAAGATGGGTACCGTAGCAATAGTATGGACCAAACAAATACATTACACTCGAGACAATACAGTAAGCATTCTATTAGGGCCAACAATGCCACCTCGGTGTGCCGCATCTGACAAGCTATTTCACATCCTTGTCCTAGATGCGAGAGGAAGCGGGAGCTCATGTTCCACAGAAGATGAAGGCTCACTGCTTAGTTTATTTGTAGCCACAGTGAGCCACAAAGCCATGATTTAAACCCAGGCAGATACCTGGAGCTACCTGGCCAGCCAATCTCTCCCAATTAGTGAGCTACAGTCTCAGTGAGAGAGCCTGTCTCAATCAATCAATCAATCAATCAATCAAATGTAGAGCTACTAAAAAAGGCATCGACCTCTACCTCTACATATATACACACAGACATTCACATTCATTCTCACTTTCTCCTTCTCTCTCTCTGGTGTGTGTGTGTGTGTGTGTGTGTGTGTGTGTGTGTGTGTGTGTGTGCATGCATGTGTGAGTGCACTTGAGGCAGGCAACCCCTCAGCAGGAAGGAAAAAACTGTGGTAACCTATTATGGGGCATGAAAACCACCCAGTAAGTGCCATTGAGGAACTTTGTAAATGACAAATGCTTATCGCCTCTGCCTCTTTGTGCAAGCCTGAAAAGAACGCGCGCGCACACACACACACACACACAAGTGGCTGCGCGCGCGCGCGCGCGCGCACACACACACACACACACACACACACACAAGTGGCTGCTAAAAAGGCATTATGCGAGTTTACCTACCCAAACAAGCTCTGTAACTTCTAGGTGGTCTCATGCCACAACACAAACAAACGTGGAGGACATGAAGGTTAAAAGTAACTAACTCTGTATGCTACAAAATGGAGCAAACTGGGGGGAGAAAAGTAAGGCTGTGGTCTCAAAGAACTGAAGTAGACATGAACCCAGGCCAAGGGCTCCTCACACACATTCATTCCTTCAGCAAGCCACAGCCATCGAATGACACTGGCTCTGAAGCAAGGAATTCTGCCACACAGAAGTCACCAAGAATTCCTGCTTACCTACCCTGATGAACCTGGATTGCGGCTAGAACCCAGGACGAACGAGGTCAGTAATGGAGAACAGGAATGGACTATTAAATTGGTCTGACCAAAGAATTTATATCAAAGTTGTAAGAACAGTCCACACCAATGTAAGACTAAGTTCTTATCAGGTTCTGTCCTAAGTGCCTTAAAGACAGTACCTCATCTCATCTCATTACCACAACCACCTCTGAATACTCCCCTCATCTGACAGCTTAGGGAAACTGGGGCACAGAGAGGCCAGGATCTTGCCCAAGCTCACATAGCAAACATACCGAGCTGGGAGTCACCAGGCAGTGGGGTTCTCAGGCCCACACTCCCGGGTGATTCACATTCCAGGCCGTGCTCTAGAGCTGACCCAGGACCACCCAATGCATAAAGCAAGCCATTCCACCAAGGGGCTTCGCCAGCTCCACCCTCCGCCTGCCTACCAGCCTAGCAGGCACTGGCTCCCATCTTGAGATCAGAGGTAGAAAAGTGAGACCAGGCCCCTGTCCCCTCACCCTGCAGGGACAGGGATCCTGCATCACCCTGCTCCGCTTTAAGGCTTTTACTACTCAGATCACATGATTTTTAATAGACTGTTTTAAACTGCTCCCAGGAAAACAGAGGATTGTTTTTAAGCCCTTCCTTGGAAGATCACACAGTAACCATGGAAACCACACACCAGAAACCACTGCTCTGACAGTTTGCATCGTCATAACTCAGAATGCAACACTGAAGCCCACATAAGGACCCGAGCATTTCCTAGAAGAGACTTTAAGACTTATTTCCCAAGCCAGCCCTGGGCAGCTGGAATCTTACAACAGGAAGCCTTCCGACAGCCTCCTCACTACACGGGAGAAGAGGTCAACCCTAGCCAAAAGCTGTCTGCATGGAGAAAGACTTCTCTTCCCAAGTGATGAACATACAGGGCAGAGCAAAGTTCAACCTTGTAATGAACTCGGGGAAATTATTATGAAACTCTGTTAAGTATTTGGGAGGGTTGGCCTTTTCCACATCTGTAATCACCCATGAAAGCAAGTCACAACTGTCCACAACAATATACATGCTCTTTATCCTTATGTGTATGGTGCTGGGAACCAAACTCACGGCCTCATCCA
>NC_034609.1:2123998-2124919 GCF_900095145.1 Mus pahari
AACCAAACTCACGGCCTCATCCACAAAGCACAGGCTCTTCTGTGATTATTTTACCTTGTTATTGACTCTTTGGATATGTCACATCACACACCCCACTCTCACTCATCTCCCCATCCCTCCATATCTACCATCCACCTCTGTACCCACTTCCCTCAAAAGAAGAAATAAAACTAAAAACTAAGGGGCTGGAGAGATGGCTCAGCAGTTAAGTGCACTGACTGCTCTTCCAGAGGTCCTGAGTTCAATTCCCAGCAACCACATGGTGGCCCACAACCATCTGTAATGGATCTGACGCCCTCTTCTGGTGTGTCTGAAGACAGCTACAGTGTACTTACATATATATAATAAATAAATAAATCTTAAAAACAAAAACAAACAAACAAACAAACAAACAAAAAACAACTGCCTTGCTGTGGAAGCTGCAGTGGGTCCCGGTGCATTTACTCCAAGGTGCACCCTTTTGTCCACACATCTTCACTGGCACATGTTCACCACAATGAGTCTTTGGTCTGTGCAAGGCCTCTGGCTCCTGCTACTCCATCAACACTGGATCCTCACCAGGACTCCTCTCGGATCTCCTGTTGATGCCCGGTGTCATGGAGACCCTGTAGCTTTGGGTCTGGGGGGCCTCCCCCTTTAACACACTCTAGCAGTTCATAGATGTGGTAGATACTGCACCCACCCCACCAGGGTGAGCTCTCCAGCACTGCCCCAGCTAGCCCACCCAATGCCACAGCAGGCAAGGGCTATGGGCAGCACTCCCATGGCCACACTACCAGGGCAGCTCTCCTACTCTGCCCAGTCCAGGGGTAGGACCAGCTATGCTCAGCCCTGCAACATCAAAATGGCACGGCCTAGGAGGCCAGGACCAGGGAGGCCACATGGCCTCTGGTGGTAACACACCCCTTGGATATCAATACA
>NC_034609.1:2124930-2137023 GCF_900095145.1 Mus pahari
CCCCCCCCCCCGACAGCAGAAGGATCTCAGCACGGCCTCAGGTGAGTGTTTAGCTCCTCCTTTCTTCAGAGCCCACACAGTTCCACTCTCATTCTCCCCTAGCTTTCCACCACATACCTGTTCATCATGGAGGCATCCACCAGCGCACTGACACGGGGTGGCTGGCAGGCCTTGGGGCAAGTTCAGCCATCTGCAGCTGCAGGGCTCTTCAGTGATACTAATCCCCACTCTCTTAAATTTTTTCAACGAACCCTATTTTTTTTTAATGACTAGGTTCCATGTGCCCACCTTGGTCTCATTAAATAGTCTGAGAATGACCTGAACTTCTGATCCTCCTGCCTCTGCCTTCTGAGTGTCTGGACTACAGGCATGAGCCACCATGTCCGTCCGGTTTCTGTGGTACTGGAGACTGAAGTGCTTCCTGCATGCTAGGCAAGTCTTACACCAGCTAAGCTACACACCCAGCCCAAAAGACCTAGTCTCATGCTCTAAAACATATCACAGGCTGGGCGTGGTGGCACACGCCTTTAATCCCAGCACTCGGGAGGCAGAGACAGGCAGATTTCTGAGTTCGAGGCCAGCCTGATCTACAAAGTGAGNTCCAGGACAGCCAGGGCTATAAAGAGAAACCCTGTCTCGAAAAAACAAAGAAACAAAACAAAACAAAACAAAACAAAAACAAAAACATATCACTTCCACTAACAAAATAGAGGAAAAGCCAATACAAAGACATTTGCCCAGATCTTACACATGATAGGTTATTTTTTTACCACTCAATTACACAATGTGGGTCTGTCTGAATCTCTCAGTCAATTATGCACAAGCTCAACCTGCCTTCCTGCTGCTTTTGGAACACTAGCCAGCTCCGCCCACCCAATGACTCAGAGTAAAATATTAAGAGATATGAACAGCTGCACTTATCCGCCACACCAAGAATAGCTTTCAGGAAACCAAGCTCCCTTTGGAAAACTGCATTTAGTAACCCCGCTCAGCTGAAGAGAGTACTCCTAATTAATAAGGAAAATGCCTGCATGTGCTTTAAGATATTTATAGAATACATATTTTCTCCTAGAAGTCAACAAATTAAATAACGGTGTGACCATTCATACCCTAGGAGTTTGAGCTGATGCTGCTTGTAGCTCTCAGAGCAACAAAGTACTAAAGCCTTGTCACTAGCTGGGAGAAGCACTCTGGGGGAACCTCTCTCCACGCTTCTGCACACAGACAGGAAGGTCATAAGCCTGTCCCCACTCTCCCTTTCTGGCTGCTTTTCACACTCACCTGCTCTACCTTGGCCCCAACTTCTGACCAATGTGGACAACTATGGGTTAAAACAATAGTAATAATAGTTGAGTGGTAGTGGTATATATTTTATTTTTAACCCCAGCACTTGGGAGGCTGAGGCAGGTGGGTCTCTGAGTTGGAGGCCAGCCTGGTCTACAGAGCGAGTAGATTCTGCCAAGGCAACTCAGAGAAACCCTGTCTTGAAAAACAAAAACATTAGTGGAGAACTGAGAAAAGGAGGGAGAGGAGGAGGAGGAGGAAGAGGAGGAGGAAGAGAGGGAGGATGAAGAGAAGGATGAGGAGGAAGAAAAGGAGGGAGAGGAGGAGGAGGAGGAAGAGGAAGAGGAAGAGGAAGAGGAAGAGGAAGAGGAAGAGGAAGAGGAAGAGAAGGAAGAAGAGAAAGAAGAGAAGTAAGAGGAGGAAAAGGAAGAGGAGGAAGAGGAGGACGAGGAGGAGGAGAGGAAAGGAAAATTCCATGTTGAATCCCTAACCCCCTCCTCCTTCACTGGCCTACAGGAACACATTGAAGACACAACAGACTGCTTTGAATTTTCATCTACAATATCGCCCGAAGGACTCTGTGGCTAAAAGGCCAGTGAGCTAGGCCATCAGAAGATGGTAACTCTTCAGTGAGGCCAGTGGAATGTTTGGGTCACTGGGTATATGTCCTCAATGATGACTATGGAGTCATGGTCTTGTTCTCTGTTTTCCATCCCAGGCATGGAAGTTTGTTGGGCTAAACCCACCAAGACACTCTGTGCCACCACAGACCCAAAGCAATGGAACCACTGGTAATGGACTGAAGCCCCCAAACAAGCTGCAGTGTTGGTCAGCAAAGCTATTTGTTATTGCAGCAGACAGCTAACAGAGACAATGAAGATTTACAGGAGGGGCTCGGAAGAATCCCATAGTGCCAACACTTGACCTCAGATTCCTGTAGCCAGGAGGCTGAGACAGTGAGATTCTTCAAAGCCATTCTATCGAGGGTACTTCACTTTGACTTACACAAGCATTCCATGCCACAACTCAGAGAGGTTGAGTAATTTGAGCAAAGTAAGAGTTATGGCAGCTGGAATCAGAATCTAGGCCAAAATATCAACAACTGTGTCTAATCTATACACTCAATAAGTAATGGTTACACTGTTTAGGTACACCATGTGACAGTTAAAAAGCAGGACACAGACATAGTGCTATAAAGTCACTGTGACAGGGGGCTAAAATGCCTACATTCTATGATAAACAAATATTACTGTATCATCAATTTGAAAAATTGTAAGTAAGCTCAAAGCAAGGGAGAGGTGTCCCCAGTGAGCCCAGGTGGCATGTGGCCTGAGGCAGTGGCAGCAGGACTACAGAGGAGTGGCTTGCATGTGAACACACTATTTCTATTACTAGAAAAGGAGATTCTAAGGCTGGGTGCGGTGGTGTAGGTGGTGTATGCCTGTGCTTCCAGCTATCGGGGATGCTGAGCAAGAAGAGCACTTGAACCCAAGAGTTTGAAACCAGCAACACCGCTGAGCAACTCAGCAAGATCCTGCTGAAAGTATACACACAGACAACACATCAGACGATGGCCCAGGCTCTAGTTTATAATGCAAAACATGTGGGCGAAAGAATTATTTTCCAGTACACATTTTAATTATTCATCACCTAAAAATGTACTGTTTAACTCCATGGTTAGACAAAGTTGGCAGTCACCTTAGGCATTTCCAACATGTCCTTGTTCCAGCCACAATTTTAAAACCTACAAACAGATGAACCAGGTCCCTTCGCAGCTTTCTACCATTTCTTAACTAAAAGAGTGGGCATGGGAAGCATTTTAGCAAACAGAGCCACAAAGAAAAAGACCACAAACTGATGCCCAATTTCCAAACAATTAAAACGTATTAAATATGTGTCTGGAAAGCTGGGCTGAATAAAACATCACTGTTAGTGAGTCACAGGACTTTGTGTGTCCCCAGGGGAATTGCTATAAATATTAATCACCACTGTGGAAAGGACCTGTCAATCTACGGAAAATAAAGGAGACAGTGGCAGCACCTCGGGCTTCGCCAGGTGAAGTTGGCGTTTGTGAGCACTTGATGTGCCCGTCATCTTTAACTGTATGCTCAAAACCAGTAACAGAGAAATAAATTTTCAATTATGAACTATTTCCATTTCTCCTTTCTTCATCAAGAACATTTACTAAGTATTTCCCCTAAAGATCAGAACTACGTATGTTGAAAACCTATCTCACCAGAGGAACAGATGGGACATCCTTCAGGGGTCATCCCCCTGCAGGAGCTGTAAGGACTCAACACTACAATTGAGTGCCCTGTAGGTGATTCTGTAGATTGGTAGAGTGACTTTCTCTCTTTCTCTTTCTTTCTTTCTTTCCTTCATTCATTCTTTCTGTCCATCTGTCTATCTTTCTTTCCTTTGTCAATCTGTCTTGTCCAACGCCTACCCCAAGCTGAGGACCCAACCAAAAATGTTTGCTCTTTCCCACCGAGCTAACTCCCCAACCCTAACAATTGTCTTTGGTGAAATAAAAACCTTGGCTGATGAGACTGGAGGACAAGGTGGGTTGTAGTAGTATGTGAGGCCTCCATCCTAAGAAAATGTAGCAAGTGAGGTTCACTGGATGCAGCTGTTAGGGAAACTGCTCTCGCAAAACACCCAGTATGGCGAATCACACTGGCACTAACAGCAGTCTTCAGGATTTGGGGACAGTGGGTTCCTGGTTTGATTCTGCTTAAATCAACCACATGTTCTTCATTAGGAAAACTTTGATCATGTAACAGAGCACGTTCAGAGTTGCCATGTTCAGCTTCATGATCCGTATGGCTCGAAGAGAGGTTGGTACGTAGGGAAGAGGAGGTGGTTACAGGAGAGTCAACCCCGCACAGCTGCTCTGACAAAGTGCCTTCTATCAAAGATCTGACTACCCCTTCAGAATATCCAGAGGCAGGACACACATCAGTGAAACGCAACAGTTTATTCAGTGTTTGGTGTATGACTGAAATCAATGAACTATCTAAAAGTCATTCTGAAACAGATAGTTGTGCGGGCCTTCAGACCCACACCAGTTATTTTAAGAAGGAGCACTCCTAGTATCTTCATGTACCACCGGGTGAGGTTATATCTCTGCCCCGCCCCATGGTGCACGGCTACCATAGTCCAGGTTTCAATGTATATAGAGAGATAACAAAATGCCCATGGCATGTTATTTAGAAAGGTTTACCTGCCTGATGTTTTTAGTATCAAGGCAGGCCTAACATCAAGTCCCATCATGGCAAGTGTGTACAAGAGGGAAAAGGAATCAAAGGGCCACTGCAAAGAAGCCAGAATGCCTGCAGTGCCACCCTGCCCTCGCAAAGTCACAAGCCCTCCTGCTACTCTCCATCTCTGAGAGATCCTCCCACCACAGTAAGGACCAAGCCTCTAATGTAAACTATGGGGGACAAGCCTACTCTGGCTGCAGCAGGCTCTCACTCACCTGTCCTCCTCACCTGTCCTCGGCTTAAGGCCCATTTCCTTCCTCTTTTCTTGTCTCCCTGGTCCCCCTCCTCCTCCACAATGCTTTTTTTTTTCCCCAAATGTGCCTATTCCCTGGGGAAAAGACTCCAGCTGAACACACCCATAGACAAGTTGTCTTATTTTAAAAAAAAAAAAAAAAAAGCATGTTCTCTTCCCATGAAGCTTCTGGGAGCATTTTGCTCTCTCAAGTCTTCTTTGGCAAAGACAGAGGGATCTGTAGGCAGAGCTCAATCTTTCCACGATACTTTTCAAACCACAACACTAGGTTCATCAGGGGTCTAAGTGTTTGTTTGAAACAAGGTCTCTCTCTATTTTACACAGCTCTGGCTGTCTTAGAACACTTTGTAAACCAAGCTGGTCTCCAACTTGGAGATCTGCTTGCTCTTCCTCACAGGTGTGGAAATTAAAGGCGTGCACCACCACTACATCCAACTACACTATGTTCTGCCACAGGGCTGAGCAGTGGTAGCACATGCCTTTAATTCCAGCACTTAGGAGGCAGAGGCAGGCGGATTTCTGAGTTCAAGGCCAGCCTGCTCTACAGAGTGAGTTCCAGGACAGCCAGAGCTATACAGAGAAACCCTATCTCAAAAAAACCAAAAAAAAAAAAAGGTTCTGCCACAGAAGGACTAGTTGTTTTTTAATTTATTTAATGTATGTGTTTCGCTGGAGTGTATGTATGCGCGCCATGTGTGTGCCTGCTGTATCTGGAAGCGGGTACCAGATCCCCTGAAATCAGCTAAGGAAGGATTGTTGCTGTCACATGGTGCTGAGACCTGAGCGTGGGTCCTCTGCTAGAGCAGCCAGTGCCTTTAACTGCTCAGAGATCTCCCCAGACTCCTCAGAGAAGCTTAAAAGAACCTCTGCACCCACAGATACGAAAGTTTCATTTGCAGTTCCTCCAGCTGGAATTTACACCAATATTTACCCATCTTTGTCCTCTGAGAAGTTAAAGAATGTTTTAGCCAGGCAGTGGTGGCGCACGCCTTTAATCCCAGCACTTAGGAGGCAGAGGCAGGCGGATTTCTGAGTTCGAGGTCAGCCTGGTCTACGGAGTGAGTTCCAGGACAGTCAAGGCTACACAGAGAAACTCTGTCTCGAAAACCAAAAATAATAATAATAATAATAATAATAATAATAATAATAATAATAATGTTTTAAGGAGAGAAGCCTGGTTAAATAAATTTAGAAACTGGTAGATTTAAACAAAGCTCAACCGATTTATCACTGAGCTTGTTTTAATATAATCACTGCACAGTATGTGTCCAAGACAGCACAAAACACACCATGAATTACTCCTGACTCCAATTACTACTTGCATGCAACTTCTTCCTACAAACACGAGTCTTCTCCTGAAAAAGCACAGGTCCACTACACTACATACTCTAATATATCTTCCTTCGAAAGACTCAGGACAGCACATGCATCACACTGCACTCTGAGAGGAAGGAAATGACTGTGGCACACTGAGATACACATCCAAATCTCTGACTAGAATTTGGAACACTTCATTTAGATTATGCAAATTGTGTTCAAAACACTTTAGTTCGTGTTTAAGATGTAGCATGCTCATTACGATGATTAATCTTCCATTATCAATTTGGCTGGACTTGAGGTCAGTTAGGAGACACAGCCTCTGGGCCAGACTGTGAGGATGTTCAGAGAAGAGTAACTGAGGAAGGAAGACCCACCCTACAGGAGTGGTGCCACTCCACAGGCTGGGAAACCAAAATGAAGAAAGAGGAGAGAGCAAGAGGGACGCCAGAACTGGACTCTGCTCCCTGGCTGCAGAAGCAACTCCAGCCACAGGCATGCCTCCACCACTCTGATACACTGTATCCCCTCCAACTGTGAGCTGAAATAAGAAATTAAGGTTGCTTCTTGCCAGGTATTTGGTCCTGGCAACACTTTTTGAGGATACAGTTGCAGATCTGGCCCACTGCTGACTCCCCAAGAAAATCAATACTTCTCGTCTCCCAGGAGGACTACCTCCAACACCAAGTGCAGAACCACAGAGTGGAACCAAGTGAAGATCACAGAAACAATTCTGCATACTCCTGTGGGTTGGACTGAATGCTGCCCACCCACCCTGAAGGTGCCAGCAAAGACACACAGAAATACAAAGCACATCAAGAACTCATATACAGAAACGAGACCACTGCTAAAGGGGGGGGGGACCCCAAAGAAGAGTCTGTACCTTCCAACAGGATTGTCTCCGAGATACAAGAACATGGGCAGGGACCTAGAAAGCGACTCACCTCTGGGTGAGCGCGATCCCAGCACCTCCTCCAGGCCCCAATGAGAAGCCTTCTGCCCCAATGCTGAGTCTGCAGAAGCTTTGCAAGCCTATGAAAGCTCTGCCAACTATGCACAGCAAACAGGTAGGTTTTTCCTATTGGGCTGGGGTGCCCTTCAATCAGGTTATGGAAAATTAGCTCTGAAGGAGAAAAGCCAGCTCTCCTCATCTAACTCCTAATGATTATCTGTTCCTCAGATAATCAAATGAGCAAGTCAAGATCTCCTTTTTTTTTTTTTTTTTTTTACTTTTTTTGAGATAGGGTTTCTCTATGTAGCCCTGGCTGTCCTGGAACTCCATCTATAGACCAACCAGGCTGGCCTCAAACTCAGAGATCCACCTGCCTCTGCCCTCTGCCGAGTGCTAGGCTCAAAGGCATGTGCCACCACTACCTGGCCTTACTTTTCTTTTAAAAAACTACTTACCATACAAGAAATGGAACTTCAAAGAAGTTGGAAATGAAACATGGAAAATAAATTCTTTAAAAGAGCTGTTACTGGGAATGGTGACACACACACTTATAATCACAGCATGAGGGAAAGGAGGGGGTATAATGAATTCAAAGCTAACCTGGGGCTTCTGTAAGAGGCTGTTTGAAAAAAACTGCGGGGAGGGAAGTATAATGTTATGAAGTGTCCCTTTTAAAAGTTTATGTGAGTCAGGCAGTGGTGGCCCACACCTTTAATTCCAGCACTCAGAAGGCACTCAGAAGCAAGCAAATCTCTGAGTTCTCGGGCAGCCTGATCTACAGTGTGAAATAGCCAAGACTACACAAAGAAACCTAATCCCCCCCCCAAAAAAAAAGGTTTATAAGTAAGCCCTGAGGGCTGGGGGCACAGGGAGATGGGAAGGGAGGGTAGGGGTGGAGCTTGTCTCTGGTTCCTCAGCTTCCTTTACACCGTGACACCAAACAGCACTCGTGTTCCTGCCTCCGTGACAGTCTGTCCAAGCAGTGATGGAGAGAGCCCTCTATAACAGCAGCTCTCAACCCTTTGGGGATCAAAAAACCCTTTCACAGGGGACACCTAAGACCATCAGAAAACTCATATTTACATCACAATTCATAACAGTAGCAAAATTACAGTTACGAAGTAGAGACAAAAGCCTTATGTTTAATATATTAGCTTTATGCTTAATATAGTTTCTCACCACATGAGGAACTGTATTAAAGACTCACAGCATTAGGAAAGTTAAAAACTAATGCTCTACAACCATGGGGGAGAGAGAGGGACACACTACACACAGACACCTTCCTGGCTTTCAGCTGATCTCTTAGCAACACAGAAGTAACTGATGGGCAAACCCAGTCTAAAGGATAGGACCATAGAACGCAGCTCTATGGTAGATGTGTGTCATCTGTGTGGCCCTAAGGCCAACTCTCAGAGCTAAATTCAACTCCTGACACAGCCAACTAAGAACTTTGTACACTTACTTGGTCACTTTATTTAAGGACTCTAGATCTTTACATCATATGTGAAAATTCACGAGCTAACTGAACATAGCCTAAAAATCTCCCTCAATTAACTGAGGAATACAGCAGGTGGGGACAATGCTCACTATCACCCCCAACTGGAAGGGGAGGCGGTGTGAACCTCAAGACTTAAAGTCAGGCCAACCCTGCTGCCCAACAGATCAGTCACTAGCAAACTGGTAAGTGCTGGGATGTGTTATTCTAAATGGAGATATACATCCTACCTGAAAAGGGAGGAAACAAAGTATCTAATAACTTTCATACTGATGACATGCTTAAAAGGTAGCAGTATGGACATGCTAGATTAACTCCTCTTAGTGATTACTAGAAACATTTTACTGACACAGTTCATGGTATATTTTACACCATGAACTACACTGATGCTCACATTTGCACTACCACTTACCTTGTAGTCTCAGTTTCCATCTGAATAAAATTAAACCAGCTCTTAAAACTTTTAAGGGCTGGTGAGATGGCTCAGCGGGTAAGAACACCGACTGCTCTTCTGAAGGTCCTGAGTTCAAATCCCAGCAACCACATGGTTGCTCACAACCATCCGTAATGAGATCTGATGCCCTCTTATGGAGTGTCTGAAGTCAGCTACAGTGTACTTACATATAATAAATAAATAAATCCTTAAAAAAATTTTTTTTAAATTATCATCGCTGATGGCAGGGACTCACATGTCAGGGAGGTTAAAGGATAAATCTGGACCAGCTTTAGGTGAATTCAGGAAGCAGATTCAGGTCACCAGGCTGAAGCAGTAAGCATGTTTACTCACTAAACCCTCGCTGTAGCTCCAGATACCAGCTCATGCTGCAAATACCTTCGTACCCACCAGCCACATACTAAACACTATCATTCATACCAATCCCTGCAAGGCTGGCATTCTTAGGAAAACAGACAGTAGCAGACACAAAACTAACATAAGCTGATAAAAAGCTAGCTGATAAAAAGCTATCAAACTGTACGATTTAAATGAATGGACTGCGGGATATGTGATTTGTATCTCAAAAAATATACCCAAAAAATATTAGTCACAAGTCTTTAGACATACGTGTATCTGCACTCAAGTCTTTATAGAATGATGGAAAAAATTAATAAAACAGCATTTGCAGACTGCAAGACACAGGCAGCAAGCTACAGCACAACTGTTAGGCAGGTAGCTGTCAAGTGCCCAGCCTCTCAACCCACCTGGCGCTGCTCTGAGCTGTGCTGAGGTGGCACTTTCACACAAGTGTCCACTGTCACTAAACAGGAGCAGGCCCCTTGTCCAAGAAGCAGGAAACAGACAAGGCTAGTCAAGGGCCGGCAAGAGCCAGCCCTGGCCGCCTCTTCCCAAGTCCAAACACTGCTATGTTGCTGGACCAGTGTAACTCCCAAAGGACCACGACAGGAGAATGAGGATCTACACAGGAGAAAGAGCATCGGGTAAGACTGAGAGAAGACCAGGGTGAAGGCCCTGAGTGCAGAGTTCAAGGAAGCAGAAGTTATGCCTGGAGAGAAGCTACGACTGCCCCAGCAGATGAAGAAGACGAATCCAGATGACCAGCAGGGAATCGCAAACCCCGGGAATACCAACTAGGCCAAAACTAGACAACACCCGGTTCCCACTGGCTTTCTTTTTTTTTTTTAGATTTTTTTATTTAGATATTTTCTTCATTTACATTTCAAATGCTATCCCGAATGTCCCCTATACCCTCCCCCCACCCTGCTCCCTTGCCCACTCACTCCCACTTCTTGGTCCTGGCGTTCCCCTGTATGGAGCATATAAAGGTTGCAAGACCAAGGGGCCTCTCTTCCCAACGATGGCTGACTAGGCCATCTTCTGCTATATATGCAGCTAGAGACACAAGCTCTGGGGGTCCCACTGACTTTCAAGCTTCAAGCTGACAACATTAGATCCTTCAACAAACCCAATGAAGTCACTATGCCTTGCTAAGTTTCCCCTTTGACAACATTCATTTCCCCCAGACACAGCCCTCCCTCACTTCCTGCTTCCCTCCCTCCTCCTTTCCTTCTCTTCCCTTCTCAATGCAACTAGACCACCAACCCTGCCCAGACCATGGCCCCTCTCCTTAGGGTGAACAGCTTCATGACCTCAGGAGTCCAAGGGCTATAGTTTGGATGGTAAATGCCCCCCAAGATCACCTCCACCAAATGCTCTCGAGGTCTTAGCCTGGCACGGTTGGACAGAGATAGAACCTTGATGGGACGGATCCTAGTGGCAGGTCTTCAAGAGGACTAGGTGGACCCCCAGGCCCTCCTCCTCTCTGTCCCTGGCTGCCCCCATGTAAGCATGATCGTACTTTCATGTACGCTGCTCCACATTGAAGGTAGTGGGGTCAACCGACTCTGGACTGAAGCCTCGGGAACTGGCTCAGGTAAACCTTCCCTGGATGCTAACACCTCAGCTATTCAGTCACAGGGACAGAAAGCTAACACCGAGAAGGCCTCCGGCTGAAGAAGCAGCACTCAGTTTCACAGCCACTTTTGTCCTGCCTTAGTCTGCCTTAGACTGGACTTTCTAGTTAGAGAAATGTCTCTTCGTCCCTCGATGGTCTAAGATAGTAAAGGGCGTGGTTCTTGTCAACAGTTAGGGAGCTGGAGGGACACGGAGACGCTTCCCTTCTAGAATTATTTACTGAAAGATCCAGAAGCCAGTACAATTTTTTATTTCTTGCTGCCCTAGAGCTGAACCACGAGTGACTTATATTCTCACGTCTACTTATCAGCTGAAGGAACTCATGCGAAAACTGTGGCCTACTAACCCTAAGCACCCTGGAAAGTCTTAAGAATGCTTCTCATTCAGACTAACCTTTCTTCTTCCTTCTTTTTCACCATTCAAAAAAATCAGGTGTGATGTGTAAACCATTTTGCAGGGACGAGGCAAAAGGCAACCAATCTTAGAATCCTCAACCTCGGAAACCAGTCAGCCACAGGCTAAATACTGAGAACAAAAAGCGACAAGTGGGTTAGGGTCTGTGGACTGGCTCTCCTGCCACATGCAGCTGTCAGTGCTGAAGAAGTGCTCGCTCAACAAGTGGGGCAAGTGATGCTTTATCAACCAACCAAGCTGTCCACGGCCAGCAACCAGCAGTAGCAAGCTCTGGTGATGACCCATTGTCTACACAGAGGAGCATCACCTAGGTATGGACATGAGAGGAGAGTCTATGAACAGCAACCTGCTAAGGGAAAGTACGCCAGTAAGGTCAGCATCTTCAACAGGAGCTGGGCTGCTTCTGGATGACACGGTATGGACCGTCATGTCTTACAGCGGAGTCCCTTCCCACTTACAAGCAGGTGGAATGGAAGGCCTTGCATTTTCTAGAAGAAATTAAGTAGAACAAGATGCCATAAAGCAAGAGCATCTGACTGTGTACTGAAGAACCGGCTATGCCAGGCAAAGTTTTAATAAAATAAACCTGGCAGCCGGGTGTGGTGGCGCACGCCTTTAATCCCAGCACTTGGGAGGCAGAGGCAGGCGGATTTCTGAGTTCGAGGCCAGCCTGGTCTACAAAGT
>NC_034609.1:2137323-2179582 GCF_900095145.1 Mus pahari
GAGGGCATCAGATCTTGTTACGGATGGTTATGAGCCACCATGTGGTTGCTGGGATTTGAACTCCGGACCTTCGGAAGAGCAGTCGGGTGCTCTTACCACTGAGCCATCTCACCAGCCCATCCTTAGAAATTTTTAAATTGTCTTTCTGAAACATTTGTGTTTCTCAAGAAACTCTGTTCTATTATTTAACAAAAGCATATTTAACGAAATTTAACAAAAGCATATACAACCACATACTACCTTTCCTCACACATAACAAAGAAAATTCAACGATCGCGATCTGAACACAGAATTTAAAATACAGACACCCACCACCCTTCAGCAAGTTAAATGTAAGAAGCCATTTGAAAAGGCATTAGAAACTCAGGAAACCTACTGGCCCCTGTGGAGAAGCCCTCTGCAAGATAGAATGAGGAGTTCAGAGACATCTCATGCATCCCAGCTGTGACCAACATTGCCTAAGTCTGTCTTCATCTTCCCAAAATTCATCTACTCAGTGGAAGCCCACAGACAGGACCCCCCCATCCCCCGAGGGGGCTCTACCCGAGGCAGACTCCTCCACCACCACCCCAAGGCCTCCCTGGCCTCACGGTTCTGACTGATTTCAATAGTGCTGGCACTAGGATATGAGAAAAGCTGGAGCAGCAGCACATACGGTGCAAAGCTTCTTCCGGAAGTCACTTCAGGCAGGAACTACCCACTACTCCATAGCCCACGACATGCTGAAGCAAATCAAAGATTCCACCCAACTATGGTGGCCTAGAGTTTAAATGGAGGACCTCACAGCAGTGCGGGGAGCTACCCAATAGAGAAAAACAAAGAACCTTCCCGCACAGCAGCTGTGAACTGTCTAAACAGCCTTAAGAATGTCAGAACCCTCATTAGCCCCTCCCACCAGCAACTATTAAATGACTGTAAATGCTACCCCAGGAAAGGCTTATAAGGCCCTGTCTCCAGCAACCCTTATTAACTATCTTAGAAATCCCCAGGGAAGGGCGGGGCCTTGGGAGCTCCTCCTCCCTTGAAGGGAAAGTTGGGGGCACAATCTTGTTCATCCCTGCTTCTGGTAACCTCAGCTGCTGGCAGTTCTGGAAAGTATGGTGTCACCACCATCACCATTGTGCGGTACTTCCCACAGCCTAGGCAAGCACTCTACCAACTGAGCAACACTGTACAGTCTGAGGGGAACCAAACGAAACCTCCTGTGAGCCTTCTTTAGGAGAACACTAACACAGGTCTTAGGCAGCCAGGGTAAACTACCCAGCAAAAGCCAGTATTGTGTTGTCAGTGCCCCTGTGTGACCCCCTAGATCATTAGTAATAACATTACTTTTGAAACCTTATTCTGTTCAAGGCAAACATCAGCTCCTTCTTTTCTGATGGACAGAAAGGTGTAGACACTAATTTAGATCATCTGTGGATGACTGTCTACCCTGTGACTCTCAGCAACTGTCTTAGTCACCAGGAGCAAGACAACACTGACAAGAGAAAGCGTTTAACTGGAGGCTGGCTTACCATTTCAGAGGGTCCATCACCACAGTGCGAGCATGGCACACTGGCCAGCATGGTCACAGTGCACATATGGCACACTGGCCAGCATGGTCACAGTGCGAGCATGGCACACTGGCCAGCATGGTCACAGTGCGAGCATGACACACTGGCCAGCATGGTCACAGTGCGAGCATGGCACACTGGCCAGCATGGTCACAGTGCGAGCATGGCACACTGGCCAGCATGGTCACAGTGCGAGCATGGCACACTGGCCAGCATGGCCCTGGGACAGAGAGCTTTACACTCTGATCTGCAGGCAGCAGAAAGAAACTGGAGTTGGCATGGGACTTTGAAATCTAAAGCCCATCCCCAGTGGCAGTTCCTCCAACAAGGTCATGCCCCCTAGTCCTTTCAGACAGCTCTGCTCTTGGGTGACAAGGAATTCAAATACATGAGCCCATAGAGGCCATTCTTATTCAAACCATCACAACAGCTTAAAGGAAATTTCTTGTTGAAAACTTTTTGGATTCCCTAAAGTAATGACTACAGACACCATAACCCATGGCTTCACACAAAATAACACTTCAACCCCAGCATACAGAGCACTCTTATCCACGGAGAGAAGACATGCTCCCCTAGAGAACTGAGAGCTCTGACCACGGTATGACCTGTAGAAGCCTGTGCTCTGGAGGTCAGTAATGTCCCTCTTCAACCTCAACTTCACGAGTTGCAAACCGTTACTCGTTCAAGAGTAATAACTGTGGTGCTAGGAATAGTGTTACACACCTTTAATCATAGCACATAGGAGGCAGAGACAGGTGAATCTCTGTCAGTTTGAGGACAACTTGGTTTATGGAGTTGAGGGGCCAGCCATGTCTACAGTGTGAGACCCTGTCTCAAGAATAACAACAAAAACCCTTTAACCTATGATTGTCATGAAATGCACAGTCGCCCTGAGACACAGTATGTGCTTGGAGATGCAGACAGATACCCTGCTGTCAGTCAACAACTACAACCCTCACTACCACCAGTAACTGTCGTAGTACTCCACACACAATGTCTCACAACTGTCACAAACCTAAGACTACCAAATGATCTGAAACTCAGTATCTCCGAGCAGTAGTAACCTACTCATTGTTGGCTAAAGTTAAAGATAGGTATGTGTATCTTCATTTAAAGTGCTACTACACTAACCTCGTGGTTTTAGTTCACACACAGAAGGTGTCCACCGAGCTGAATATCAACAATTTCATTTCTTTATTGACTAATTGAGAGAGACAACTCTGAAGCTGTCCAGGCTGGTCTCAAATGTACTTCACAGACAAGGGTGATCTTGAACTTGTGACCCCCCCCCCCGCCTCTGGAACACTGACATTACTGACATGTGCCAGCCCATCCTATTTTTATGAAGTACTGTGGATTGTGAATGAATGAAGGTAGTCTGCCAACCGAAGGTCTTCTTCAGCACCTATAGATTCATATTATTCTACGTTTTCCCCCTCACCTGTAGAGTTCGTGTGTAGTTATTAAACTTCAGCTACAAACTGGCAGCGTCAACCATTGCTTGTCATCATTGTTGGCTCTCCTGCACCTTCCAGAGGCCACATGCTCACTGTACTGGCTTCCACCGTGGTGCCACCTCGATATCCATTCTCCACCTTCCATCCGTGTCACGCATTGAATTCAGATGTTCCCACTCAAAATGACACCCAGTCTTAAGGTTCTGAACTTAAATGTCAAAGCCACAAAAATTCTTTTACAAACTCACCTCTGTTTTCTATACACAAAAGCACTTCTTAAAATCTTTTTTTGTTTTACAACAGTAAAGATAAATCAGACCTGCCACTCAGGCAGACGCTACCAAAAAAACACTTGATAGTGTTATATACCAAACAAAACCCTGTTGACTGTGGTTACAGGATACATCTGGTTTCTTCATGAGTGACTGTTCATCGACAGACTAACTTACATGGTCACTTGAGCCTTTACAGAATCTGTCCATTTTAAAGGAGGCCAGAGTTTACATAATAGCTGTTTAGCTCTCTCCATTCTCTACTTCCTGATCCTGACGTTGGAAGTTATGCAGCACACTCAGCAAAACCTAAAGAAGGTATTCTCAACGACTACCACATAATTTCAGGAGAAAATAAGGCTCCTCCACCTCACACTCCTACCATGCTCTGCCACCACAGGTCCAAAGCAACACGCCTAGTGACCATGGACCAGAAGCACAAATAAACCTTTCCTCATTAAAGGAGCTGCCTTTGGGGATGGAGAGATGACTTAGTAGACTGTTCAGTGGGCAGAGTTCTTGCTATACAATCATGAGGACCTGAGTTCGAATCCCACAGTACGCTTGTAAAAAGCTAGGTGTGGTCCCACATGCCTGTATTCCCAGGACTACAGGGAGAAGAGACACAAAGATTATTGTGCTAGCTGGCTCTCAGCCTAGCTCAAGGTTCAGTGAGGGACCCTGCTTTAAGGGAGTGGGACAAAGAGTGATAATCAGGATAGCTGGTGGCCTCCTCTCCAAGGACCCTGCTCCCCACACGCTCATCATACCCACAGTCACGAAATTCCCCCATCTGACTAATGAAATGTTACCTGAACTCTGGCCTTGGCTGCTCCGCCTTGGCCTCTGTGACCTTCTCCAAATTCCTCTGCTCATTCATTCATTCATTCATTCTCTCATTTGTTCATTCATTCCTATCCATTTACTCCTTTCCTCCAGTTTTCTAATTGTGACCCTTCTTAAACACTGTAGTTTGAATGCAAAATGTCCCCCACAGAGTCATATTTTTCAATACTTGGTCCCAAACTACTGACACTATTTGAGAGGGCCCTGGTACCTTTATAAAAACTTTGCTGAAGTAAGACACTAGGATGAGCCCTGAGACATTACAGCTCAGCTCACTCACTTCCTATTCACTATTTCCTAAGCGTGGAAGTAGCTGTGACCAGCCCGCCTCCTGCTCCTGCCACCTACGCCTTGCCTGCCTGCCTGCCTGCTTCCACGTCCTCCTTACCAAGATGGACTGGAGCCCTCTGGAACCGTGAGCCAGAATAAAGCCCTTCTCCTGCAGCGTCTCTCCAGTCACTAGCTCTGCTCTCTCTTCCCAAAACAAGCCAACTGAGCCCACCCTAGACTCAACCCAAGAAGCTGAAACGCGTCACCCTTCCTACCAAGCCTGTTCCTCGCCCTCACACATCTCCCACAGGAGGAACTGAGACCTCACCTCACCTTGACCGCCACACCCAGTCACCACCCTAAGCAGGGACTGTCTTCCCACACTAGTCCTAGTCCAGGAATAAATGGTCATGGAGCCAATCCCTGCTCCTAAGTCGCCTCTTCCCTTAGGAGGACCTGTGCTCATCAATCCTCGAGTCCTCGCAGAGGCCTTGGCCTGTCTGCTCCCAACCACGCAAGCTGGATACTGCTGGCCTCTCAGCCACTCGGCAGAAACCCCTAACCCTCCTTTGCTCTTACTACTTATTATAGGATGGAAGGCCCTTGTTCAAAATGCTTGGGCCCAGAGGTGTTTTGGGATGTTGAGAGCTGGGCTAGAACCCAGCACCACATTCATCAGTTCCACATGAGACATGAGCATGGGTGCAGAAGGCAGTCTGGCACAGTATTCTTAAGAATTTTTGTGCCGGAAACAGTATTGCGTGGTACAGAATTTTCCACATGGCATCTCGGCAGCACTCACAATATTCCAGGATCCAGAGTCCAATTAAGAAGCCCAGTGTAACCTTCTCTGCTGCCTTCTTGCATGCTCTGAAAGCGGCTACTCCTGTTGCCTACAGCAGAGCATTCTACACTGCAGCAGAAAGGAGGCTACCTTCCAACTCATTACATAACCATCACTGGAACTCCAACTCTCGTGTACAGTCTTCTCTAGCAAGGAGGCTGCATTGGCAGGGCCTCAGTAATGCCAGGCGACACCTCTCCCCTACAGACACAAATATGTATCGAGTATACACAGGCTTTCAAGCTTTTTTACACTAGTTTTACTTTTTTACTACTTTTTCCTGAAAGTAAACAAAACAACAAAACAACCCAAACCTAAAATGCTGCAAGGATGAATCATTCAGCTTAATTACCGTCCATATATCACAGAAGGGGAAAAACAGGCAACCGGCCTGAGGTCACACCGTAAATAAAGTAAAGCTGACCTTATCCCTGGGACTTGTGACTTAACTGTTCTGCTGCCTTTGACCCAAATTTCACAAAACACAGCAAACCCATTTGTCACATGACAAAGGTACCACATGTCAGATTCTCATACCGTCACATTAATATGTCGATGGCATCCAACTCCCAGTGGGCCCTACACAGTTGGCTTGATCCTCAGTCTTGCTAGCTGTTTTTTACTTCTCCTTTGATAGAATTAAGATTGTAAGTGGCTGCTAGATAGGCTGTGAGCCCTGACCATATAATCTGACAAGGGGAAGCCAGAAGGCCCCAGAGCTATACCAGGGGCTCAGTGTGTGCCCTTTGCCTATGAAGAAGGCATGCGGATCTCAACACATTATTTCAGATGGGTTTTCCTTTTTAATCAAAAGAGCTCTGGACTTAAAAATATTGTTAATTTGAAAGAAAAAACAAGCCCATATGAATCCCAAGACTATTTCTTTATCTTTATTGATAAGGAAATTTAGGCAACCAAATAAGACAACCAAGGAACAAGAGAGGCCAGAGATTTTCACTGTTGAGAGTGACTTCACTATGCAGCTCTGGCTGGTCTAGAACTCACTGTGTAGACCAGGCTGGTCTCTTAATTGAAAAGATCTGCCTGCCTCTGCCACCCAAATGCTTGCAACTCCTCACCTGGCGAGCTAAAGCTATTTTAGTAATGACTATAAGAAGTTCTCTGAGGTGTTTTGGTTTTTGTTTTAATATTTGGTGTGAATACTAAACACTACCACCCCGCAGGTTCAGACACCCTACCTGTAGCCAAGGTAGTTAGGAGGCTAAGGCAGGGAGAATCAACTGAACCCAAGACTTAGAGTCACTGTGGGCTGAGATTGTGAGACTACCTCCTTAAGATAGAGTAACAAAGTAACCCTGGGGGGGCGGGGTTGGGGACAAAGGCAGGTGGGCTGCCTTAGAGGGTAAGGCCAGCCTGGTCTACACATTGAGTTCCAAGCCAGTCAAGGGTACACAGAGTAAGACTGTCTTAATTATGTGTGTGTGTGTGTGTGTGTGTGTGTGTGCACGTGTGTGCGNGTGTGTGTGTGCGCGCGCGTGTGTGTGTGCGTGTGTGTGCGTGCGTGTGCATGCGTGTGTGTGCGTATGTGTGTGCGTNTGTGTGTGCGCGCGTGTGTGTGCGTGTGTGCGTGTGTGTGTGTGTGCGTGTGTGTGTGTGTATGTATGTATGTATAAACTCAATGAGAGTTTTGACTCATAAAGAGACCTTAGGTGCCTGAGGCTTGAGTTAACTTGCCCAACACCATCCAGCTATGCGGTGGTGCCAACTGTACAGTCAGAGTGAAAAGTACTCAACTGTCCAGAAACCATTACACATCCTGCATGCAGAACCATGTGACAAGGCTAATCTAGTTCCTCCAGCCACACCTCCTCACCATCACTTGCTCCAAGACAGAGTTGCTTCAGCACCCAAGGGCTGAGGTGCCTGTGGGTGAGCAAATCAATGAGCGTGGAGAAGTCACACTCAGAGATGAACTATTACATGGCACAGGATTAGCATCTTCTCAGGAAACAGAGAAGAAAATCTAGTTGGACCGGGGAAGCCAACTTAGCAGAGTCAGAGGTGGTTGATACGGGTGTGACTCCTGCCTCAGAAGGTAAGCATCAGAAGGAGGAAGGAGACGAGGAGGAAGGAGACGAGGAGGAGGAGGAAGGAGAGGAGGAGGAAGAAGGAGAGGAGGAGGAGGGAGAGGAGGGGGAGGGAGAGGAGGAAGAAGGAGAGGAGGAGGAGGAGGGAGAGGAGGAGGAAGAAGGAGAGGAGGAGGAGGGAGAGGAGGAGGAGGGAGAAGAGGAGGAGGGAGAGGAGGAGGAAGGAGAGGAGGAGGAGGGAGAGGAGAAGGAAGGAGAGGAGGANGAGGAGGAGGAAGGAGAGGAGGAGGAGGGAGAGGAGAAGGAAGGAGAGGAGGAGGAGGGAGGGGAGAGGAGGAGGAGGAAAGAGAGGAGGAGGAGGAAGGAGGGAAGGGAAGAGGAGGAGGAAGGAGAGGAGGAGGGAGAGGAGGAGGAAGGAGAGGAGGAGGAGGAAGGAGAGGAGGAGGAGGTAGAGGGAAAAGAAAATAGGGAACCAAAGGAGAAGAGTGCAGATAAAATTTAAAAAAAAAAAAAAGAGGATAAAGAATTTTGAATGGAGGTTTATGCCTTACAATTAAACCAAAATAATTTCTGGATATCTATACTTAAAACTGTCAGTTTTATTTAGAACAATGGTCACAATTCAAATTTTAAATCATTGTCACTGTCCTAAACTAATCAGGACATTCTATAGATTATCAACTGTACACTTTCAGATAATGAGGATTTTCCACTGTAGCATTCCCTACAGAAGACCGCAGCCACACACACCCCTTTTTCCCGGATGGCTTGACATTGTTATGGGCTGAGGTGGGCAAACAGACAAACCCAGAGTTGCATTCCAGCTCCACCAAATTGTCATTTGGACATGCAATTAGCTCTCTCTAAACTATTAATTAATTAATAAAACACAATAACAAACACCATGGAATAATTCTTAATACATAATATATAAGTTTATCATTAAGTAAAGCAAAGTTAATATTTAATACAAGTTGGCTATTATTATACAATTTTAAATAAGAATGTTTAGTGTTTTGTCTTCATATATGTATCATGTGAATGCCTGGTGTGCACTCAGGTCAGAAGAGGGTATTGGATCCCTTGGAACTGGAGTTTCAGATGGTTACAAGCCACCATGTAGGTGCTGGGAATCGAACCTGTATCCTCTGCAAAAGTAACATATACTCTTAAAACACTGATCCACCTCAGGCTGAAGGAATAATTTTTAAATGCACATTTAAATAAACCTTGTCTCTGAGGTTTCAGTTTTAAAGGAATCTCATAAGACATTAAAGACACTTCTACTCAGAAAGATCTGGGAAGTTCAACACTCCTCCACAAAATTGAAAATAAAGCCAACTTGGCAAGTTTCCTTAAAAAAAAAAAAAAAACAACAACAACAACAAAAAAAAAAACTTTTAGAAAACCATAGGCAAAGTTAGAAGACACTGAAAGCCAGGAGACAAAATCTTCATGCTTAAACTTCTAACAAGCAAGCCAGGAGACAAAATCTTCATGTTTAAACTCCTAACAAGTGGCTTCAGACATGACAAAAGACACTGATACCTCAAGTGTGGTCACATCTGCTTGGCCCTCACTCAGGACTGGATTTACAGGTGTAGGCCAGGACTGCCCATCAGCTCTGGGACAGCCGCTCTCCCAGAGCTCTCTTCTCTCACTGTGAGAAGTCCAACTAAGGAGCTGTTGTTTCCCAGCATGAGAGACGATGACTTAATGCCCCCAAGCACAGTACAGCCATGTTAAGTGTCTAAAAGTCACTGGTGTCACCCTTTCAACCTTGAGCAATGGCGGCCATCCCTGTCTGGCTGCCTGCACCTCAGCTGTGCATGGTCCACTGGAGTTCTTTGTGATATCCTGGAAGTTCACATCACTGGGAGTCAGATTTCCAGGAGGTACTTGACTTTGATTTCTAAAACTTCCCAGAATCGTCAGAATGTGGTGGCTCTTTCCAGAGTCTGGCAATTCATGTCCCTGCTCTGTGTAATGACTATTTGGAGAAATGCACTGTTTAGACGTGGTAAGTATGAAAAGGCTAGAGGACTGGTCTGGAAGCTACAACAGCCTCTTTACCCCAAGAAAAAGGCCACACAGGTGACATACCATTGAGTTTAATCTAAATGCTTTGCCTGTGTCAAGTCACTCCACGTAGAAACCTAAAGGAGCATGTATAAACTGTGAACAGACAGACAGGCTACAGAGGGGCTGGAGAGATGGCTGGAGAAGAGCACTCACTGCTCTTCCACATGGTGGCTCACAACCATCCTTAACGAGATCTGACGCCCTCTTCTGGAGTGTCTGAAGACAGCTACAGTGTACTTACATATAATAAATAAATAAATATTTAAGAGAGAGAGAGAGAGAGAGAGNAGGAAGAAAGGAGGAAGGAAGGAAGGAAGGAAGGAAGGAAGGAAGGAAGGAAGGAAGGAAGGAAGGAAGGAAGGAAGGAAGGAGAGAGAAAGGCTATGGAGCTAGACCCAGGTCCCATTGTTACTAGATGGCTCCATGTGAATGGACAAACAGGCTACACTGCTCACTCTTGCATTCCTTCACCCACTTAAGTTACTTTTGTTTTGTTTTGAGACAGGGTCGAATACATAACTCTGACAGCCTGGAAATCTCTCTGAAGACTAAGCTGGCTGCAAACTCAGAGTCACCTACTCCTGCCTCCTGAGTGCCTAGATTAAAAGCACTGCACCGCCACACCAGGCTTGTCAGCTGCTTTAAAGAGTAATCACAGAAACATCAAGCACCCTCCTCTCCGTCATAATCATCTTCCAGAAGCCTAAAGAACTTAAAAAAAAAAAAAAAAAAAAAAAAAAAAAAAAAAAAGGCTGTTAAGAGCCAGCTGTGGTGGAGCACACCTTGTGATGCCAGCTGTGGTGGAGCACAGAGCCAGCTGTGGTGGAGCACACCTTGTGATGCCAGCAATTACTAGACAGAGAAAAGGTCATGAGGGAAAGGCCAGCAAGCTACATAGCTGGAGTGTGTCACAAACAAGGTAAAGGAGCCCCAGGAGGTGGGACAGATGGTTCACAAGGACTCACGGACAGCAGCTCACTGAACAGTGAACATTCTGAATGAGCAATGCCCTGTTCCTGGGAGATTCTAATTCAGAACCAAAGACCACCAGCGGTGAGAAAAACATTTCACCAGTCTGCCCTCTCCCCAGCTCAAACCTGATCCTAATTATTTTCCCAGTCAGCCTACATTCCCACAGTGGGCCAGGCTGCTAGAATAAACTCCAAACTACTGGGCTTACAGCTTATTCCAGGTGAGACCCCAACTGCAGGGGGATTGGGGAGTCCACAGTGAATTTTTAAGGACAAAAAAAGAGGCATTTTTTTTTTCTATTCAGGAAAAAGCTAAACTTGTAATTTTATGAGCTTTTCAAATCTGTTATTTTCTACACTGTTCTCCTTGCCACTTAGGAGCTGTGCCAGCACAAATCTACAACACCAATTCCAACGAAACGAACAAGAGAAAAATCACCCCAAACTGTCCTAATGGGATTTAACAAATATTCAGATGTGGCCTGGGGCCTAAAACAATGCACGGCTCACACAACACCACAAACACAGATGTAATCAGTCCATTACTCTCAGACTGGTTCCACTCATGGTCAGAAATGACAGGGGCGCTGCCAGATACCACAACCCAAGGTGAAGATTGGTTTTGTGGTCCCCTTGGCAAAGGGCGACCTTTCCCCCAACATCCCAGCAGGTCAGCTTCCTACTGGGCGGCTTCACTGAAAGTGGAATCTTCTTTTCATTTATCTCAGATTGGCCTGAATCCTGCGATGTTGCAGAGAATGGCCAAGACCTTTAGCTCCACCTACCTATACCTTGTGAGTGCTGGGGTTGCAGCCTATGCCACTAAGCCTGGGTGCTGGGGATTAAACCTCACGCGTGCTAAGCCAGCACTCTACCAACCAAGCTACTTCCCCAGCCCCTGGAGTTCTTAGTGTTAAAACAATTCCTCAGCCCCAGAAAATGGATTCGGCTAAGTAGGGCTGGTGTTTGAGAGACTTGTGGCTCTTAGTTTGCTCTCGGGTCCCTACGCCTCTTGCCTGGGTCTTTCCAGCACAGTCAGATCTGAGTGAGAAGCAAGTTACCACCGGAATCATCCCTAAGTGTGACCAGCAGAAGGGAAAGTGTCTCCTCCTAGATCAACGAGAGCATCCGCACAAGGAGAGCATCCGCACGTCACTCAACCTGCCCTGACCCACTGCTATAAAAAAGGAAAACTAACACTGCAGCTTACAGAGAACTACAATTCTTCTCATTCTCCCAAGTATCGGTATAATGTGCAAGGGCAACTTAAGAAATGTCCCCAAGGTGGGCGTGGTGGCGCATGCCTTTAATCCCAGCACTCAGGAGGCAGAGGCAGGCGGATTTCTGAGTTCAAGGCCAGCCTGGTCTACAAAGTGAGTTCCAGGTCAGTCAGGGCTATACAGAGAAACCCTGTCTCGAAAAACCAAAAAAAGAAAGAAAAAAAAAGAAAAAAAGAAATGTTCCCAAAAGAACACCTCTGAGCCATTACCCAGAAAGGAAGGGGCTTTTCGTGTTTGCCTAACTGAAATAAAATACAGGCCACTAAGTCACAAAGGCCTCAATATATCAAGACCTAGTCTGGGCAGACCCATTCTAGACCTGGCTCGGAACGAGCAAGGACCTCTCCTTGTATGTGATGGGAGCAGGCGGTTCGCACAAAGCTAGACAAGCTAAGTTTACTGCAAGGCACCTCACATACCGAGGAGCAGGTAACAATGGCTAGGACTGCTTGCTGACACCAGTTCCCCTACAGTTAGACATTCCAGGTTAAATACACCGGAAGGTAGTTTTTACGAGTATGAGAACTTAATGAATCATAGGTGCCCTTATACTTTTTCCTCTAGAAAGCCCACAGTTGTCTAAACTTCTCTGAAAGAGGACACTGGTTATTCTACAGAGTGAGGAGGAATGACAAAAGCAAGAACTAAAAAGCCATATGAACAAAGAATCCATTGATGTGAGTGGATGATCTCCACTCTCCCACATAGGTCACTGACTCTCCTCTACGGAGCCCCTCCCAACCCAGCCACCCATCGCCCATGCTACGTCCAAACCCACCCTACACACCATCCAGTACTCTGCCTCCACTCTATCCATCTCTCTCCGCCTACATGAGGCTCCCATGAGACACCTCTGTGGCTTCTCCAAGGGAGCACTCCGATTTCTCACCTTAATCTATAATCTGAAACTGACCTTTTCCTGTCGGTCTGCTCTCACATAAAACCTCCCTTCCAGCCCCCTCACTCTTCTCAGCACTGCAAGTGTTCCGGCTTCTGCTCAGCCGTTTCCAATCTGACAAGGTTCTCCTCCTTATTATAAGGCACCGCTGAGTTCTGAAACTCCAGGGGTCTCTCTGCTCTACCCTACCACAAACTTGTTCCTGAGAAGGTCGGGACACTTACTGTTACATCATCTTTTTACTCTCTTGGGCTTCTCTTTTTACATTTTATTTTTATTATTTGTGTCATATGTATGTGTCGGGGGGGAGTATGTATGCAAATCCAGGTGCCACAGAGGCATCATATGCCCCTAGAGCTGGAGTTACAAATGATTGTGAACCACCAAATATGGGTGCTAAGAGTCGACTTTGACACTCTGGGACGTATGTGTTCTTACGTGCTGACCTGGGTCTGGCCCCAGCCACTCTACAGTTTAGTTGTTTTTGTGTTGTTTTGTTTTTAAGATAGGGTCTCACTTTGTAACCCAAAGTGACCCCAAGCCAGGAATCCTCCTGCATTGGCCTCTAAACTTCTAAGACTGCAGGAGTCCACCTCCACAGCCCAGGCTCGACTTGTATTGTTTTATATCCTTTATTTCAAGAACTTGGCAGAATACAGATAGTTCAAAACTGTTGCTCAGATTAAATGCAGAAACCATCTGCAAAGACAGGACTTCTCTCTGTGGTGTCAAGAGCATCAAACTGTCGAAGTTACCTCCTGCTGCCACAGAACTCACCAAGCCTTTGGGGCCCTACAGGACCCCAGCTCCCTTAAATATTTATGGAAGAATTAAAAAAAAAAAAAAAGGTTCAAGACATTCGAATGACAAGCCAAGGTTTCTTACAGGCCAATGAAGAACAGAAATCATTTAAATACACAACCCAAAGAAAAGCACAAAAGGCCTTATTCCGCAAACCAACTTATAAAGCACCAAGAAACAGGCAACCTGGCGACCTTGCCCAGCTTGGTAGCTGCTCTTTCTGCAGACCCTTCCCTAACGAAAAGTCCTTTCTAGACTCTAGACTCCACAGTTCCAGAAAGACGACTGGATAAGTGACCTCATCAGCAGGTTTCCAAATTCGAGGGAACTTGACTTGTGCTGCCAAGAAGGGCCATGGGGGAGCACGACACGCCCAGCCAAGCCAGACCCCACCGTGAAGAACCATCGCCAGCTCTCCTTATTAAGCCCAGCCTTTCAATCTCTCCTAAGAACTAGGAGACAACTTTAATGTGTCAGGTGGGGAGAGGCCGGGGTCTCTCCAACTTGTCGAAAGGGCGTACACCAACCCTTTTATTCCTGAGGGAAGAATGTAAAGTTAAGGATAAGGATAGAAAAGATAGCGCTGTCTAGCTGCTCCCTTAAATGAGATCATCCATTTTGTGTCTCATCTTTAACCATAAGCACAAGGATTAAGACACAAGACACAAATTCCAGAAGGTCTACCTTCTGAGGAGGAAAGCTAACACACACACACACACACACACACACACACACACACCACTGGCTGCCTCAGGGACACGAGGCATGCTTCCTGTCAGTGGAGCAGCTAACATGCAGTCACAGAAATAGCTTCCTACCCATGGCCAAACTGACTGCCATCTGCCCATCTCCCTAGCTTCAAAGGAAGCGACTAGCCAACAGACTAGACTAGAGATGCCTGGCACCCGAACCCCAGAGCCCACATAGACGCGGAAAGGGAGGTCCAGATCTGGAGCGGTCCTCTGACCTCCCAGGTGTACAATGGCCCAAGCACACACACTTTTTAAAGAAAAGGTCCACATATGTCCTCATCTACTGATGCTTAACACTGGCCGTGGAATCCTACGCGTCTACTTCCTGGCCCATGGATGGCCTCTGATCACTTCTCCACATTTACCGACTCTCCCAGTTTCCCACCTAGAACAGAAAACCTCAAAGCCAAAGGTCTGCAAGCCGCCGAGCGAATAACCCACTCATCAAAAAGTAATTCCCAGTCCCAACTGTGAAACACGGAAGAGGCCACAGAACCAAAGGAGCCTTGGAGATAGTCCAGAGAAGTTGAGTGACTTGCTTCCCAAATTACAGGGATGGCTCCACTAAATTCTTCCCATTAAAAAATACTTCAACTCATTCATTAAGTGGATATTAAGTGGGCCAGTCACTTGATTGGGTGGATGAGAATGTACATCTCAATCTTCCTGGGGTGAGAATGTACCTGGGGTGTTTTTCCAGAGGTGCTGTCTACAATTTAATGGAATAAACCCCCCAGAGATGGTGAGTATTGAGCCAGGGAACCTAAGCAACACCAACCCAAGAGGCTGGGCAAAGCACTTATGCTCAACTCCTGCACTGTCAGGCCTTTTAAGGAGGGAGAGGGGTGTTCACAATAACTCAAGGAAGGAGTCTGGGGTTCCAGGATGGCCTGGATGCCAGCACCTTGCCCTGGAGAACGCCCATTTATAGAACCTCACAACTGTTTCTGCACAAATTTCAACCAGCCTCTACTCCTAAGACTCACTCCAGCCCCAATACACGTCTCTGTTGTCTTCTGAGGTGGCTTGAAGGGTCTGTTTGTTTGCTTGTATGCTTGCTTGTTTGAATACAAATGGGACCTAGGTGGCCGGCATCAAGCATGAAGAGTAGAATTTCCTACTCACAGGCACCGCTCGCAGGCCAGAACCTGGAGCAGTCTGCCCACTGACCCTTTCAATCCCTAATCTTTGAACCAGCCTCAGCACAAGACAGAGGAATGTGCAGAAGGCAGCACAAAGCCAGGTAGACTTTCTGGTTTAGCTCAGGAGGGACGTAGGTCGGTACTGTCGCGCAAGGCAGAAAGGGGATACATAAGAGGTGTAACTTAAGGGACTTTTTGACGATCCCGACTACAGGCAGAGTCTCAAAGCATTTCCAAAAAGTTATTTGGAAATATTAGGAGACAAAACTGTCGAATTGATTGATGTCTCTATTTTGCGTGAGACTGGAAGCAGCGTTAGGGCGCCGTAAAACCTGACTCCGGAGCCGAGCCTCCATTCGCTCCGGCCGGCGCCAAAGCGTGCTCCGCTGGGCCAGGCGGGAGCCCCGGGGCAGCTCCCACGCACAGCTCCTTGCTCCCGCGCCACCGAGGGCCAGGGTCGGGAAAAGGAACGCGCCCGAACCGCCTGGGAGAGGAATGTCCTGGAGCTTATCTTATCCCCTAAGGAATCGCCTATTCCTCCAGCCCGGTCTTAGGGGCACAGAGCCATCCCACTCGGCTGGGGAAGACGATCCTCCCGCCTTCCTCGCCACGCCGCAGCCCGAACGCGAACAGGACCCCGCTTACTTTTGGTGGCAGCTATGAGGTTCTTGCCGTCTTTGATGAGCTCTTTGATGAACTTGTTAGTCCTCTCGAGCTCCGCTTCGTGCGCGCGGATCCTCTCCCGGAACCACGGGCTGTCGAGGTAGCAGTCGCTAAACTCCAGGGGCTGCAGCCCCATGACTGCGGCGGTGCGCGCGGGCGCAGGCCGAGCTGGGCTCCCAGGCGGCGGCGGCGGCTGCGGCGAGCGGCTAGCAGGGCTGAGCGCGCGGCGAACGCAGCAAGATCATGTCCAGCCGAGCCCAGCGAGCGACCCTGGAGAGTACGCGGCGAAGCTCCCCAATCCCGGCAGCCCCCGGCAGCAGCAGAGGCCGCCGCCCGGCCCCGCCCCGCCCCGCCCCCGCCCGCACGCCCCTGCTCTCCCGCCCGGGTGCCTTCGGCTCTCCTCCTCCCTGCCCTTCCCCGGACGCCTCTTCCTTCTCTTCCCCACGCGCAGTCGCCCCTCCTCTTCCTTCCGAGGCAGCGGCGGTGGAGAACGTAGTCTGTGCCCTCCACCCCGGGACGCCTGCGCCTCCCCGATTTCGGCTCACAAGGTCCAGGTGACTCAGTCTGGTCCCCGAAGTGGACGCCTGACCGAACGGGATGGAGGGTTTGTAATTGCAGGCCTCGGTCCCCGAGGTCAGACGACTTGTGTCGGGGCAGGCGGAAATGATTGACTCATTTATCTGTGTACCCAAGGAAGGGTGCCTCGCTGTGCAAGGGCTCGCACGCCGGGTGCTATCTCTCCTTGTCCACTCTGCTGCCTTCGCGGGAACGCTTAACGTCCCCAACTCGGCGTGGGCTCTGCAGATTCTAGAACATTTTTCTTCGTGTCCATGCTGAATGGCTTAGGACATGGGAGCGTGTGGCTAAACCGCGTTGACCCTGCTTGTGTTCTGTTCTGCAGATTAAATTTACACGGGTAGGAGAGGCGATCTTCTAAAAATAGCCCGCCGAAAGTAAATGCCAGACTTTTTGTGGTTTTTCACCATGGGAGGCTGCGTGGACAAGTGTGAATTCGTGTCAGTGCACCCACAAAACTCCTTTCCTATTCCATGCGTTCTAAAACAGAACTCAATACCTCCCCAAAATGTATATAGCAAATCTTAAACTGGAGACACTTTATCAGCTAACAATTTTTAAGCAATTAACATGTGCCAGGTGCACACATGGCATACATTTTCACAGACTCACAGCACATGTTTACATGTAAAGGTTTAATGATGGTAATAGTACCAGGAAACTTCAAAGTGATTCTTTAAAACGTTCAGACTGAGTGCAGTAATTAAGAGTTTGGCCGGTGAGCTGTAGGAGGAGTCTTAACCCTCTGGAAGCATCTAAATATGCCTACTCTTTAAACTCTGTTAAATAACAGCACCATTGGAGTGCCACAGATGAGGCCACTTTAATGTCCACCCTCTGACTTCAAAAGACTTTTACCAATAACTTCTAGGCAGTTTGAAAGGTTCATTTCCTACTAAAATCAGCAAGGAGTCTACTGAGGAAAGAAAGAGACAAAGGGGAGGAGAAACTGGAGACTGAATTAGGGCCTGGCAAAGGAGCCAAACACACTCCAGGCTCTGCAGAAAGGAAACCCTAAACCCAGGCAGAAATATGGTCTGAGGCTGCAATAATCCCAGATCCCATAAGCTGAGGCAAGAGGATTGAGAGTTTAAGGCCAACCTGGACTATCTGTTATGAGGCAGGCAGGGCTATGTAGCAAGATCCTGTCTCACAAACAAAGCTGGGGTGGGGGGATTGGCGTGAATAAGAATAATTCCCGCACCGCACTGGGCCTCTCTGTTTGAATGCTAGGTCCCTAGTGTGGAACTGTTTGGGAGAAGGATTAGGTGGCATGACTTTCCTGGAAAAGGTTTGTCTGGAGGTGAGCTTTCAGGTTTTAAAAGCCCAAACTAGTTCCAATCTTTCTTTCTCTGCCTCATTCTTGTGAATTAAGATGGAAGCTCTCATTTACTGCTCTAGCACCGTGCCTGCTTGCCTGCTATCGTGCCTGCTTGTCTATACCATGATGGGCATAGACTAACCCTCTGAAACTGTAAACAAGCCCCCAAGTAGATGTTCTTTTATAAGTCGCCTTGGTCAGTGTGTCACAGGACTGTAAGTCAATAAGCTAGATTACTCAATGAATAATGTCTGTCTCCAAGTCGGCCCACAGAATAGAAAGAGACACCACTCCCAAAGCTGTGGTCTGACCTTCATCCACACCTGTGCTTATGTGTGCGCTCTCTCTCTCTCTCTCTCTCTCTCTCTCTCTCTCTCTCTCTCTCTCTCTCTCTCATACACACACTAAATATTTTTTTGGGGGGGGAGGGTTCCAAGACAGGGTTTCTCTGTATAGCCCTTGCTGTTCTGGAACTCACTTTGTAGACCAGGCTGGCCTCCAACTCAGAGATCTGCCTGCCTCTGCCTCCCGAGTGCTGGGATTAAAGGCGTGGGCCACCACACCTGGCTCTAAATAATTTTTTTAAAGCAACTGAGCATACCTTCCAAAAGAAAGGTTGCAGAGGCTTCCTCAAAGAGCTCAACATAGAGGATCGATACAGGATGAGCACGAAGGAGAATGAAAACATCCACAGACAGCCCAAAATGGAGTCAACCCAAATAGCCACCAATGCAAAATTAAGCCACAATGAAAAAAAGAGTCAGGATGGCATGTGCTACAGAACAATGAACTGTGAACTCACAGTGTCCAGAGAGCCACCCGTAATGTCATCCGCTCATACAACATATCCAGGTCAGGAAAACGCGCTGAGACAGGACATGTGTTCGCGGCTGTGGAGAAGTGTGGACAGGGTCCAGGTGTGAGGAGCCTCCTAGGCAGGTGTCACCCCGTGCTGCTGCAGGCCTTTAAGCATGGCTTGAGATTTGTCTCTAGTAGCTTTATGGAGATTGACAGTCTGTAGGAAAGCTATCAGGAAAGAAGTGGCAACGCTTAACTCTCCAAGGTGACGATGGGGACAGAGCAGTCAGTGCTCTTAACCACTGAGCCATCTCTCCAGCCCAGAAGACAATACCATAATGCCTTGGGAAGTGCTATTCTACACTTAGGTAACCTCATGGGGCTGGTGAGATGACTCAGTGGTTAAGAGCAATGTGATCTGATGCCCTCTTCTGGTATGTCTGAAGACAACTACAGTGTACTCATACATAAAATAAATAAATAAATCTTAAAAAAAAAAAAAATGTATGTAACCTTACAATATAACTTCTCTCCCAAAGAGCATTCTGGGGAGAAAAAGGAGAACAGGCCAACAGACCTCAGCCCAGGGGAGTTAGGCCAGCTTTTCTCAGCCTTTCTATACATAGCATTGAAAAAAAAAATTTTTTTTTCTTGGCCTGGAGAGATGGCTCAGTGGTTAAGAACACTGGCTGATCTTCAGAGGTCCTGAGATTAACTCCCAGCAAACCACATGGTTGCTCACAACCATCTATAATGTGATCTGATCTCCTTTTCAGGCATGAAGCTATACATGCAGATAAAGCACTCATATACATTAAATAAATAAATAAATATTTTTAAAAAAGGGATTTTTTTCGGCTCTTTGGCCAGAACTTAGTCATATAGACACATCTTTTGCTGCAATGGAAAATGTAATATTTTATAAGTTATGAGGCCCCAGAAATAAAAGGGACAATAAATAGTCTCTAACACAGACTGACATTTTTATGAGTGTTATACTTAAGTTATAGCTGTGCCAAAAATAAGTGATGGAATGGGATGAAGGAGCGCTCACTGGGAATCTCTCAGAGTCCCCGAGGCTGTGTCTCACAGAACAAACAGAATAGCAATGAAGAAAATACAAAGAGGCTTCATGAGCAAGCTAGCAGGACACATCACAAGAACGTCAGGCACTGAGACAGTGTCGTTGGTCCAGCTTTCTCCCTCTGCAGCTCTCTCATCATGGTCAGCTAGCAGCACTGACTTCAGCTTCTAGAAAGCTTCCTTCACGGAACCAAAATGCCTTCCACATTGCCACATAGCCAAGGGCTTTACCTTTCATAAGCCCGAGGGATGATCCCACTACAGCTCATTCATTCCTAATCAAACCAGTTTAGGGAAACAGCATTCCCTTAGAGGCTGGCCATTCTTTCAGTTACTGTGGAAAAGGGGAAGGTAGTGTCAAGCAGCCCAGATCACTCACTGATCATCGTGTAAACAAAGGCCAGGTTAACTGACCAACAGGTAAACCAGATGAACAATGGATCAGTGGATCATTAACAGTATTCAATAAAAAGTACACTGTTGATGCTTGTGAGAAGAAAGAAGTACTTAAACACACTGAGTTGCATATCTAAAAATCATTGAGGTGGCACATACTTTCTTTTGTAATCTTACCACCATAAGAAAGAGCATAGTGCTGGGCGTGGTGGTGTACGCCTTTAATCCCAGCACTTGGGAAGCAGAGGCAAGAGGGTTTCTGAGTTCGAGGCCAGAGTTCCAGGACAGCCAGGGCTACACAGAGAAACCCTGTCTCAAAAAAACAAAAACAAAAAACAAGCAAACAAACAAACAAAAATCCATAATGTGCCTTTGCTTAAAAGACAACTATCTAACAAAGGAGGCCAAATGCAAATGCTAAGGGGAAAGTCTGAGCAACGGTGGACACTGAACACTATTGGACTGGGCTGAGACATCAGTGTGTGTGTGTGTGTGTGTGTGTGTGTGTGTGTGTGTGTGTATGCATGTATGAGAGAGAGAGAGAGAGAGAGAGAGAGAGAGAGAGAGAGAGAGAGAGAGAGAGACCTGAAGGATTAGGGTTAGCAGGTCGAAATGAAGATGTCATGTGGAGAGAAACACTCAGAGAGGGGACTCAGCTTTGGAAAGAGCCGTGTGGCTGCAGCACTGTGGGGTCAAGAGGGTGTGGCACATCCCACGTGCTTCACACCAAGCTTGTTGCTCTCCATGGGGATGTGGAGCATAGTTTTCTGACATGGATAGTATGTCGAGCAAGAGACTGCTTTTCCCCGAGCTCCCAGACATTACAGCTTACAAGAGCTTGGAACCCTGAGAAAATTCTACTATTGCACTTACCTTGTAGCATCAAGCCAGCAGATACTAAGGACAAAGAGTAGGCAAGCCATTATAGCACTGCAAAGTCCCCAGTCTGGAAGTTCCAGCTGTGCAGTTGAGCCAGAAGGAATAAGCTAGCACGTGGGTAAGCAGCAGCACACTGATGCTTGCTGTACCAGCCTGGCAGCCTGGCTAAAAAAGTGACCACTCCTAATGAAGCAGAGAGGAGGAGTGGGGAAATGAGCGGGGGGAGGGGGGCACAGGCTTTTCTCATTCCATCCACATTAAATTCATATCCTCTGAAAAAAAATCTGGTACTCTGACCTATTCAAATTTGGAGATAGAAGAACGTGGCTGAAGGAGATGTAGGTCAAGGCCCTGCTAGTGCCTTCCCCAGGCAGAGTCCCCGTCATTACTATAGTTACTGCTTCTCCACCCATCCTGAGCTTTTAGAGAAACTTGGCAGGTAAGAGAGGGCACTCGCTAGACAGGTCATAAAAATGTCTGTCTAAATAAATCAGCAGGCATTCCTGAATGCCCACAGGCACCACCCCTCCCCTCAGGCAAATGCTGCCCTCTTTCCTGGGACATGTGGAAGAAGTACCCTAAGAAGTAACCTTGGCATTTGTTTTGCCCAGATATTAACAACACGTATATGTAACAATATGTACATTTTATAACAAAGGTTATATACATATTTGTGTCAGAAAGGAAAAAGAAGTTATCTGCCAAGAATGTTTACTCAGCACCCAAAGTGCCCCTGGTATGACCTAGAGGAGCTTCCACAATGTGACTTTCAACTGGGCAAATATCAAGCTCCCGGAAAATCAACCTATAGCAATCAAAGGCTCATTCCGAGAGTCTCTTGGCACTTCAGTAAAATGGAAAACAAAAAGCTATGAGCATGCGTACTCTTATCCTTCGGTCACGCAGAGAATCATTAACTTCTGATCTGCAATCTGTCTAAAGAAATGCTAGTGTGTATACTTAAGGGGAGACATAAAGGGGCGAAGAAGAGGTGGAAGGGGAAGAGGAAAAGACAGGAGGAGGAGAAAGATGGGAGGAAGTGACGGCCTCCAGTTATCATTTGGAAAGCACTAAACCAGCACACAGGGCCAACACTCTCGAGCTCAGGGCTCTTGAGCCTGATCCCGGTAGCTTCCCATTCTTGGCTCTGAGGGGTAGGTGCCGGCATCTACTGTGTACTCCACTTCCTCCCCACTTCCCAACAGCAGCTTCATTTCCACCAGGATCCATTTTCTCAGCTAGCATGTCCATACAGTATCAGTTAAATTCCCATACCCTCCTCCAGCTAGAGGATCTAAGAGCTCTCCGGACACTTTTGCTCTAAGTCTTCCTATGGGTCCTGACACAGCCAAGGTCCAGGCATGTGACTTAACCTTAGCAAACCAGCCCTGCCTCTCCAAGACTTTGACTTCTGAACCTACTAAAACACGGACAGAGAGACGAAGGTCGTGTACTCCAGCCAAGCATGTTGAAATAGATCTGCCTTTCCCCAGGCTACCTGACTTCTTGCCAGCAGGCTATGTTCTGCAGGCTCACAACTGAATACAACGGCTTTCTGCTTTAGTGCCAGAATTTACATTTTCTTTTCTTGCAACCAATGTGTATTAGTAGATATTCAGTACCTTCAGGGAAAAAAAAAAATTGCAATTGGCTGCCTTGCTATAAATAGAGCAAAATACAGCAACAGTCTATCAATATCATGGGGAGAGAACCTAGTAACCTAGAGGGTATACTAAAGAAGCCGGGATTCAGCTGTCCCTGGCCAAGGCCACTTCATTGTAAGTAACCAATCTTGACCCCTCCTTTACCTGGAACTGTATACGATGTATTCTTTATCATTTTTTCCATGGAGTTTTCATTTTTAAATGAAATGTTTCTATAATGGTCATAGTGAAGATGCGGGGACTGGAGAGATGGCTCAGCGGTTAACAGTCTTGGCTGCTCTTTCAGTGGACCAAGGTTTGAGTCTCAGAATCCACACAGTGGTTCACAACCAGCTGGAACTCTAGACCCAGGACATCCGACACCCTCTTCTGGCCTCCAAGGGTATTGCATACAAGTGTTAATGTAACATAAATACAATGAGAACAAGCTTGGGCTGGTTTGCTGGACCTGAGTGTGCTTTCCAACTTACCCAGCAGTATGAGCCACATGTACCGAGTTGGCACAGATGACTGAAAACAACCAAGAATGACACCACTCTGTATGCCCACCCTTCTGAGAACCAAGGAAAACACCATATACTTCCAAGTACAGCACGAAGGCCACACGTAGTGTCACATCCCGATGGTCCCAGCACTCCAGGGGTGGACGTAGGATCAGGATTTCAAAGCCAACCCCAGCTATATAGCAAGCCTAAGCTACAGAAAATCTTGTCTCCAAAATTCCAAAACAGCTGGGGAGATGACTTAGCAGTGAAGAGCCATGGCTGCTCTCACAAGGGACCTAAGTTCATACTCAGCTCTAATATTGGGTGATTCGGTGTCCTGTAAGTACAGCTCCAGTGGTTCCAGAGACTTCTTCTGGCGTCTGCTGGCACACACACACACACACACACACACACACGCCCCATAAATAAAAACAAATGTTTCTAAAACAAAGTCTATGCAAGAGAAGCGCCTGCAGAGCAGGAGCCAATGAGGATCTTGGAGAACTAGAAGAAGGAGAATGGAATCTCTTTCTTTGTTTTGTGGACGTGGAGTTCCAGATTGGGACAGTGGAAAGTTAGAACTGGAAATGGTGGTGGCTGCCCAGCACGAAGATCCTATGCACTGCCTCCAAGAGTTATGTACTAGAATGTATCTAAACTGACAAATGCTGTGTTGCATCCAGTTTATCACATTTTTAAAGCTTCTGATGAAATATAGTAGCAGTCAGGGTGGGAGAAAATAGTCCTATGCTGTGAAAACATACTGGAAATAGTTGGGTGCTATTTACATGAAGACTTGCAACACTGCATTCTCTGGCTCATTCATCTTCTGAGAAACTTTCCAATAAAAAAAAAAAAAAATCTGTGTGTCCTGGCAATGATGGCACACACCTTTAATCCCGACACTCAGGAGGCAGAGGCCGGCGGATTTTTATGATTTTTGATGCCAGCTTGGTCTACAGAGTCCCAGGACAGTCAGAGCCTCTTGAAAAACAAAACCAAGCAAAACTTTGTGAAAATGATGATAATTACACTGAGACTTTGACACTTGGCAGCTGTTCCTGGTTTTGAGACAGCTGCCACTCTGCAGCGGATGCTGGCCTGCAGCTTGAAACCCCTCTGCGGCAGCCTTGGGAGTGTGCGGTTCAGGTGTGTCTTGCCTTGCCTGAGTCTCAGTATGATTTTTAAAAGCCAAAGCTTTAAAGATTGAACTTGACCACAGTGGACTAGTCAAGTAATTTAGTATACAGTCGTGTAACTGAGTGCTATGGAGATATTTTACATTACAGTGTAGGAAAATATTTAATGATATGGAAGTGTCCCTGTATAATGCTAGTGAAATACATGAGAAGCCTACCTAAAGTTGACTGAGTGCCGACTTCTTAAGTGTTGAATTTGTTAAGTTTTTTATAACTTATATTTATGTAAGGTTACTTTGACAGCAGTAATTCCTGATAAATTTAGACAGACATCTTGTCCATAAAACGTCTCCTGAACTTATCGATGTTGTTACACGACTGCAACCCAAGTTGTTTAAGTACTTTAGGGTGCCATTCGTCTGCGTCCAGAACCAAACTCAAAATAGCAAAGTTGTTTTGTGACTTTATTTTTGTTTTTAGCGCAGATCTTCTATTTCTTACATTTCTCGAATTTAAGCTTCCTTCTGACCATTCCTCTTGACTCTCTTCCACTTAAAGGAGGTTAATGAGACAAGAACAGCTAAGAAGAGGCCCGTCATGGTGGTCCCCACACCTTTAATCCCAGCACTTGGGAGGCAGAACAAGAGGATCTCTGTGAGTATCCAGGACAGCCTGGTCTACATAGAGATCCTGTCCCCCAGAAGGGCTTTGGTTAGTTATGGCTCTGGTACTCCTTTCTGGTTTGATTGATAAACTCGGGATATCAATCAGGCTTGCACATCTTGCTGGCCCGTGGTGCCTGTTGTTGAGGAAAACCCACAGGAAAGCAAATAACGATGTCTTAAGAAAATATAGGGCCGGGGCTGGTGAGATGGCTCAGCGGTTAAGAATGCCGACTGCTCTTCCAAAGGTCCTGAGTTCAAATCCCAACAACCACATACTTGGCTCACAACCATCTATAACGAAATCTGATGCCCTCTTCTGGAGTGTCTGAAGACAGCTACAGTGTACTTACATATAATAAATAAATAAATATTTAAAAAAAAAAAATAGGGCCTTACGGGCATCTCAGCACCAGGGTGCTTGCTTAGCGTGTGCAAGGCATGGGGTACAGAGCTGCCAAAAGAAAAAGGAGGGGGAGGGGGAGGAGTAGGAGGGGGAGAAGGAAGATGAGGGGGAGGGGGGAGGAGGAAGAAGAGCAGAAGGGGGAGGAGGAAGGGAAGGAGGAAGGGGAAGAAGAGAGGGAGGAGGGGGAGGGGGGAGGGGGAGAAGGAGCAGAAGCAGAAAGGGAAGGAGAGGATATAGAACTAGAAATAAGCTCCCCTGTCCTTTTATTTTGAACATAAACATTTTTTAGTCTCCTTAATATTATTTTCCTAGAATATGTTGTTAGAGATGCACCTTTGAAACACTTAAAATTTTGTTTGTTTGGCTTGGTTTTTGTTGTTGTTGTTGTTGTTGTTGTTGTTTTGAGACAGTTTCTCTGTGTAGCTCTATTCTGAAAAACACCATTTAAGAAAATTATTTTTGCATAAGTTCCATCAGTTTAGAAAAATTAACAGGACAGTGGTAGCAGACGCCTTTAATCCCAGCACTCAGGGGGCAGAGATAGGTGGATCTGTGGATTGGAGGCCAGCCTGGTCTATAGAGAGAGTTCCAGGACAGCCAGGACTAACAGAGAAACCCTGCCTCAAAAATAAAATAAAATAAAATAAAATGTTAGAAATTCTGGGGAATGTTCCATTTATATTTTTAAAGATCATCAAAAAGGCCAGAGAGGTGCTACAGTGGTTGAGAGCACTTTCTGCTTCTATAGGGGACCTGAGTTCAGGTCCTACCAACTACATCAGGTGACTCACAGCAATTGGTAACTCCAGCTTCAGGGGTTTGACACTGTTGGCCTCCATGTGCACACATGTGGCACGTGCATGCACACAAACACACACACACACACACACACACAATTTAAATAGAAAGAATAAATAAATAGAAATAAAGGTATATACTACCAGGTATGGTAGTATACAATATGACTTTAGTCACAGCACTTGAGAGGCAGAGGTAGGTGGATCTCAAGAATTCAAGGTCAACCTGGTCCATGTAAACAATCTCAAACTGGGAGTGAAGGCTCATGACTTTAGTTCTAGCACTGGGAGGCAAAGTCAGGAGTTCAGGGCTAACAGAGTTCCAAGACAGCCAAGGCTACACAGAGGAACTCTGTCTCTTGGAGGGGGAGGGGGGAGATTTTCACTTCCTCATAAAATGTTTTGAAGGTTAAATGGGTGGTGAATCTACAAGCAGCAGGAGAAAGCACAGGGACCATGCCTGGTGCTTAGTCTCTGTTCACCTTGTTAAAATGTCCCCCGGTCCTCAGCCCTCCTTTGCTTATACTGGATCTCTTTGGACTGTAACTCAGTCCCTGGACTTAATGGGGATGTATATGCTAACAACCCCAAATAACTCCACAGCACTTCAGACTCCAAGACTCACATCACTGGATATCTCTGTCTGTATTCTTAACAGGATTTACCTTCCACAAGCATAATCTCAACTCGCTGCTTCTAAGCCTGTCCCATGTCCAGCCTTTTTCCTGTTACCTGATGTCAACATCATCCTTTCAACTGTTAAGGTCTCAAAAACCTTGGAATTAATCTGCCATCATCTTTCTCAGTGTTTGACATAGCTGTTCCAGGCCAATCATGGCTATATAGTAAGCCTCTGCCTCGAGGATGATGATGATGATGGTAGTGGTGGTGGTGGTGATGATGACGATGATGGTGATGATGATGGTGACTCGTTTAAAAATCAAAACAAACAAAAAATTAGAAAAAGTCTAAGTGTGTAATAAGAGGAAACTAAGAAATTATGTTCTTCCTAGATTGAATATAATCTTACAAAGTTAAATATGATTTTTAACAATGAATCATACTGTTAATGAAAATATTATAAAATAGCAAGAACACTATGAGATCAATTTTGAAAATTTAAAATAGACATGTGAACAGAGGAAATCGTTGACAATACTAGCAGCAGTTGCCACATAGGAATCACACACAAGTGACATAATTACAGGCTCAAAAGTCATAGAAGAGACAGGCTACAGCTAGCTAACCTGCTCAGAGCAGGTAACAAAAGTCACTAGTAAAGGATGCAAATAGACTGTCTCTCGGAGCTTTCATATGATGAAAAGGGTCTTACTGGATCCATTGTTAATGAAAATCACCCTCACACAGCATACTTAGTAAATAGGAAAAAAAAAAAAAAAAAAAGCCTTCCTGATGTTTTCAGGAGTTCAGGCCCTTTAGTCAGCCAGAGAGGGAGTTTCAGCTCTTTAGTCTGCAGATGAAGGTGAGCTGACTGAGCTAGTTTTCAGGAGTGAATGAAAATGTGTTTCCCAAGAGCTTCTCCTCAGCTCTAACTTGCTTGTAAGAGGATTTACAAGAGCAAGCTATAAATGACTTGTCATAGCTGGGTGCTGGTATCCTACATCTTTAATCCCAGCACTTGGGAGGCAGAGGCAGGTGGATTTCTGAGTTCAAAGCCAGCCTAGTTGACAGAGCAAGTTCCAGGACAACCAGGGATACCATGTCTCAATAAATGAGTGAGTGAATGAGTGAATGAATGAATGAATGAATGAATGAATAGTTCATTAGGTTTAGTGCTACATCAGTTTTTAATCTCACATTTTTCTCAGACTTTAGGTGTTGAGTTTTAAAAAGTTAGTTCTTGGGATTTTATAATTTATCTCTTCTTAGTTAGCAAGTCAGCCACTCAGATGATGAAAATAAAGTTGTTCACAGAGTTTTAACCCTTCCCAGTTGAGTCTTACACAAAGAACACACTAGTATGATTAAGAAGTCTGAGGAGGAGCCAGAATGGGGGCATATGGTTGTAGTCCCAGCTTCTGTGGAGGCTGAGACAAGAAGACTGAGCCTGAGAAACATTGGGAGACCCCTACTCCCAACCCCCAAAATCTCAAAGGCAAAGAAGTCTTTGTTTTTGTTTTGTTTTATTTTAATCTATTTTTGTTTGTTTGTTTTTAGAGTCAGGGTTTTGAGGTTTGCAACAGGGTTTCTCTGTGTAGCCCTGGCTGTCCTAGAACTCACTCTGCAGGCCACGCTGGCCTCGAACTCACAGAGATCAACCTGACACTGCTTCTCAAATGCTGGGATCAAAGGAGTGCACCACCACCTCTGGCTGACTTTTGTTCTTGAAAGCACAAACATTTTCTGTGGGAGGCAGAGGCAGGCAGATTTCTGAGTTCGAAGCCAGCCGGGTCTACAGAGTGAGTTCCAGGACAGCCAGGGCTACACAGAGTAACCCTGTCTATAAATAAATAAATACATACATACATACATAAGCAGCAGAATACAAAGTTCCAGAGGAGTGGAATAACACAGAAAACCCCTGTCAATAAATAAATAAATAAATAAATAAGGAGCAGAATACAAAGTTCCCGAGGAGGGGAATAACTGCAAAGCTGCTCAGAATCACCTGGGCTGACACAAGACAGCTTGCAGGTCTTCTTTGGGGGTGTTGTTTTGTTTTATCAATCAGGTGACAAATGTGAACCGTGGAAGGTCCCAGGTGCAAGATCAGACAGATAGGTTGTGAAGCCTTTGTTTCTGTCATTTAGCTTTGACACGGGCAAGGAGATTAAATGACCACACACTTGATAACAGGAGCCTGACACTTGCGGGACTTTGGCTGCAAAACTAGAAGTGCACTAGAACACAGCCGTGTTGCCTGTTTGTAACATTAAACAGAATTTACTGAAAAGTCTTTAGAACAGATGGACGATCGGCGGGCGCGCTTCTGACAGCTTCAGACTCTCCTGTGTGCACGTGTACCCGATTTTCTTGTTCTGTTTTGTCTTTTACTGACTGCTTTGGTGTTGAGGACAAAATAGGGTTGGGGGCCAATGGCTTTACTTCTTTCTAAGAGCAGAAGAGCAAAGTAAAACTTACCAACTCGTGTTGCAGGATTGTCCCACTCCAATTACATTAGTGCAGAGGACAGGGACAAGGGAGGGGGAGCTAAGAGTTGCAGAGACAGAGAGCGTCTCCAGACAGGAGGAGGTGAGAGATGGTTGCTGACGTGTACACATATGACTTTTTACAGCCACAAGTAGCTATGATTTCACAAGGTTAGAAATATTGGGATAAAACTTTTGTCATTATCAATTGGCTCTGAAATTATTGTATTGGCATCTCATAAATTGTGATTTTTTTTTTTTTTGGTTTTTCGAGACAGGGTTTCTCTGTTTAGCCCTGGCTGTCCTGGAACTCACTCTGTAGACCAGGCTGGCCTGGAACTCAGAAATCCACCTGCCTCTGCCTCCCGAGTGCTGGGATTAAAGGCGTGCGCCACCACGCCCGGCTAAATTGTGATATTATTGATACATACATCTGATTGGTTAATTAAACATTAAGAGTCTTTATTCTACCGGGGTACTAGGTATTGTGATGTGTGGGCTGAGGAACTCAGGGGCCTCCAGCAGAGAGACGGCCATTGGGTGCCCTGTGGTCCAGCATGGCCAGAGAATTGGTGGGCCAACAGGAGTACAGAAGTGTGGTCTAGCGAGGAGAGTTGACGCGTTCATTTTTTAAAAATATTTCCCCCAACAAACCTAAAAAACAAATATCTAAGATTTAGGAGGGTCAGGCCACCTGGACTACATAGCCATGCCTCCTCCCCCAACTTCATCATCGTCTCAAAAAAAAAAAAAAAATTCTCACCAGAATTAAATTAGTTCACCTCCAAAGATATGTATATACTTATCATATTTAAAACCTGACTATCAATGACAAACAAGTTAAACAAAAATCTGTAATCTGAGCCGGGCGTGGTGGCGCACGCCTTTCATCCCAGCCCTCGGGAGGCGGAGGCAGGCAGATTTCTGAGTTCAAGGCCAGCCTGGTCTAAAAAGTGAGTTCCAGGACAGCCAGGGCTATACAGAGAAACCCTGTCTCGAAAAACCAAGAAAAAAAAAAGTGTTTAAAAAAAGGGGGGGGGGCTGGAGAGATAAGATGGCTCAGTAGTTAAGAGCACTGACTGCTCTTCCAAAGATCCTGAGTTCAAATCCCAGCAATCACATGGTGGCTCACAACCATCTGAAATGAGACCTCACACCTTCTTCTGGTGTGTCTGAAGACAGCTACAGTGTACTTACATATAACAATAAAAAAAAAAAAATCTGTAATCTGTAACGGACTCAACTAAGGAGGAGAGGTCGCTAGCTCTTGTCACTACCAGAGACTAGAGAGTGGCCGCTCCCTTTCACCTTTAGTGGTCAGCCCCCTTCCTCCCTCCCCTAGGTCTGCATCTAGTCTGCGGGTCTCTTCCTGGCTGTAGGCCACTCCCATCTGCCACCTGTCCCTCCATTACTTTGTGTCCCTGCAGGGTGGCGGTTGTCCCAGGCACTTGCCTCGGTTGCTGCCACCTGTCCCTCCATTACTTTGCGTCCCCGCAGGGTGGCGGTTGTCCCAGGCACTTGCCTCGGTTGCTGGGTAGTGTTCTCAGTCCCCAGTGGAGCTGACTAAGGTTTCAGCTGATTCAGGAGCATAGGCAGGGGGCGCTACCCTTTCCTGCAGCCACAAGGTCTAGTCAGGTGACCTTAGATTCTCTTTCTCACTGCAGCGCGCTGAGCCTTTATCTCCTTTTGCTGACAACCACAAAACCTCTAACTGCAAGCCTTAGGTTTGTGTTGTAACTGTTCCCAACAAAACAAAATAAGGAACTCTCCATCGTCTCTCTCAACACAAAAACAAATGTGGTCCTTATTATAAAAAACTCTCAGCTGCACCTTTGAGCTTAACATTATCTTTTTACAACTTATTTGTCTACTCACTTATTTGTCTGTGGGGGTGGAGTGTGGGGAGCCGCCCTCACATTCGCCATTACAAGATGGCGCTGATGTCCTGTGCTCTAACAAACAAACAAGGCAGCTGCGCATGTGCTGGGTAGATTTCCATTCCCTTGTGCCCTGCCTTTCCCGTGGCGTCATCTGGGNTGACAGCAGGCCGCCAACCAGAGGGTTACACGTCCTAGGCGGCGATCTTGCTCTATATAAGCTGAGGGAGTTGTTTCTTTGCTCTCTAGCTGAGGGATTTGGTTCTTCTCTCTCTTCTCTTCTTCTTCGCCCTTTGCCTGTTGGAAGCTTATGCTCTCCCTCTCAAGAGCATTAAAGCTTTGCTGCAGAAGGATCCTGTTTGTGTGCCGCGTCGTTTCTTGCTGGCGAGAAGGTAGCGCGGGACAGTGGAGCATACCGATGCACGCATGTGGAGGTCAGAGACAACACACGCATGGAGAAGTCAGAGAAAAAGTACCAGAGTTAATGCTCTCCACCGTGAGTTCCAAGTATTGAAATCAAGTCCTCGGAGCTGAGCTGGCAGCAGGGTCTGTCTACTGAGCCATTTGCCAGCCCCAAGTGTAGCATTTCACTGAGAAATATAATTGTCTGTTCTTTGCCTATCATCCTCGATCCAGAAGTAGTGAATGCTGTTGATCCTATCTAGGATAAGGGGGTCTAACCATAAACTCTGAAATCCTGATCTCCATAGTGAATCTCTTACTGCTTATCAGAAGGTGTGAGATGGTAACACAGGCCCTCTGGTGGGCACGGAGAAATGTGCAGGGCATTTTCTGTTGTCACAAGGGCAGGATTTGGCATTGGATGGGTAGAGTACAGGAATGATAAATACCCTACTGTTTGCAGAACACTTCCATTACAAGACATGGCTTGGGCTGGAGCCCGCCTGGAGTGCCAGAAGCAGTCTTCTCTGCTGGGGCAGCCCTAATCTCTTGTCTCAGCTCCGTTATTATACAGAGCTGTACCAGGTCTTATCCACTTACTTCTAAAAGTGGAGACCCATAATCCCATGGGCTTAGACTGAGTCCAGGTGCATCCTTGAATCTGCTCAACAGTAGTGTTGGGACAAAACAAGTTAGCAGTTCTCAAAATGTGGTCCTTGGATCTCTGAAAGTCCCTAGAAAGTATCTCAGAGGCTCTGATAGGTTAACTGTTGTGATCATAAAAAGAGAAAGAGCTATAAGAACATGCTCTAGCGGGGGTGCCTCAGCGGGCCCATGCCAAGGCATCCCTTCCCCCTGAGGGACTAGACACACACCGGTATAGTATGCAATAGAGTTTATTCAGGGCATGGGGAGGGGAGTTAAGAGAATAGCAGAAGCAGAGGAAGGCAGAAAGAAGGAGAGTAGAGAAGTGGGGAGCGGGCCATGACCACGTGGAGAGAGGGGGAAAGGGAATGGGGAAAAAGTGTTAGTACCAGGACACTCCAAGCCCCAGCCTAACTGTGTGACCCTTGACCTGCATTGCCAGGACAAAGACCCTCAATCCCACAATCCACTTGGTTCAGTTCCCGCCCTCACTGGTGTGACATCATTTTCTGTATAAATTATGAAGCCACCCCTCTTTCCTTCTCCTCCTCCTCTCGTTCTTCTCTTTCTGCTCCCCAACTTATCTCTCTCTTTTTCCTCTTCTCTGCCCTTCTACCTGCTTCGCTGCCCCCCCCATCCCTGCACAATAAACTTCTCCCACGTGGAACCACCTTAGCCTGGTCTGCTGTTTGGTTTATCTGCTCAAAATATAGAAGGGGGAGCAAGGGTGCAATAGACAAGGGAGAGAAGCGGAGAGAGAGAGCACGGGTGGACAGAGTGATGAGGGGTTAAACTGGCGCATTAGCATGAATCCTGGCAGCAGTGCAATGTACTCACCAGCAAGAGGAGATACTGCTAATGATGCCCTAAAGTTGCTAACTCCGTTCTCTTCACCAGAGTGCTCCTTGTTTTAATATTCTATGTGACAACAAGCTACTTCTGTTATATGCAGAATATGAGGCTGATCCTGAGCAAAGGTTACCAAATCAGTTACTTCTCACACTTGATCATATTTACTACTTTTAGAGGAGAAATGGATATGAAGTACTGTTAGAACTGGGACCCGGGGGCTGGTGAGATGGCTCAGTGGGTAAGAGCACCTGACTGTTCTCCTGAAGGTCCTGAGTTCAAATCCCAGCAACCACATGGTGGCTCACAACCATCCGTAACGTGATCTGACTCCCCCTTCTGGAGTGTCTAAAGATAGCTACAGTGTACTTACATATAATAAATAAATAAATCTTTAAAAAAAAAAAAAAAAAAAGAACTGGGACCCGGAAATGGGGGTGGGGAGTGGAGCTGAACCCAGAGATTTCAGAATCCAGAAACAGCATCAGGCTGCAGATCTAACTTTATTGTTCAATGCAAAAACGTATATACAACCTTTCAGCCAATAAGAGTGCAGTTATGTAATCAAGGGCCAAACAGGGGATTAACACGTGCTGTCTAGTTGAATCTAATCTGCTTGCAGTAACTAAGTAGGGGTAGGGTAAGGGTGGGGTTGATTGCCCAGGGGTAATTTCTGTGAAGACAGGGGAAGCAGCAACTGCCCTGAGCTTGGGTCCAGGCTTGTATAGCTGGATCAGGATTCCCAGAGCAGGCGCAGGCCCAGAGCAGGCCCAGGCTGGACCGTTGAATTGTGCTCTCCATTCCACTTTTTCCTCCACAGGTTCACTACTACATCCCCCACCATGTGTTATCGAAGCATCGCTGTCTTTCCTGTTTACATTTTAGATAATACAGGTTTACTTGTATGTTTATACCATTTTAACATTTTACTCAGTATCTGAATACCCATGCATTCACTTGAAGTTAATTTGACTATATATCTAAACACAGCATACAAATTTCAGATATCATCTATGGTTATTACATACCACAAAGAAGGACAAAGCTTTGCTATTAAATGACATTTCTTATTACATTTCCATGAGCTACAAAGAGTCATCTGGAAATTCTTTTAATTAATTGTTGACAGTTTCATAACGCAGATAATGTGTTTTAATCATACTCATCCTCCATTACTATTTCCCATCCCTCTCCCATTTCCACGGAACCTTTTCTTTCCAACTACTTCTACTTGGATGTCTTTTTTTTTTTTTAATTTATTATATGTAATTATGCTGTAGCTGCCTTCTTCAGACACATTTTCTTCTCCAGCCCTGCTCATTGCAGGCCCAGAGATTTCTTCATTATATGTAAGTACACTGTAGCTGTCTTCAGACACCCCAGAAGAGGGCATCAGATCTCGTTACGGATGGTTGTGAGGCACCATGTGGGTGCTGGGATTTGAACTCGGTATCTTCAGAAGAGCAGTCAGTACTTTTAACTGCTGTTTTTTTGTTTGTTTGTTTGTTTTGTTTTTAATGATACACTAAATTTGATTAGGATTGCTTTTTGTAAGCATGGCTGGGGGTCATTTATTAGGACATTAGCAACTTACAAGTGGCTATGCTGAAAAGGTCAGCTCAGGGACTTTAGGAAGGTCCTGAAACACTCACCCCTCTGGAAGGGAGAGGCTAATTAGCATTTCCCAGACCACAGGTCAGGAACTGACCTGTGGGTGGGGACACATTCCACAGGACTGCTCACCTTCAGACAAGGGAAGTCCTTGTCACCTCATTCCCTAAAGACCAATCAGTTTAAAGGATGCACTGTTCTGCCAGTCATATTGGGCCTATTTGCTGATGCTCTGTTCTGCCCCTGGAAACCATATAACAACTCCCCGAGCTGGTGCTGGGGGTCACCTCCTCTCCTTCAGGTCTGGGATGACCCCAGTGCACTGGAACAATAAATTCCTCTTTCTTTTTGCATCGATCCCAGCGCCACGTAGTTTACTCAGCGGGTCCCTGGTGAGCTAAGGCTCCTCGGAGTCTTATGAAAAGTACTGTCTTCCCCTCTGTCATCTAGGCTTTCTATCTCTTCCCAATGTCCTCAAACACATTACTCAATTCTGAACTTCTTGGGGCCAAGAAAGAGAGTTCTGAAATAGCAATTAAACATAACAAATTCCTTTGGTTCCTCCTATTTCCTTTAGCAGAGTAGTTGATGAGTTGACTTCTGAAGCTATGTCAAAATCACATATTCCTTAGCCATTGTTTTAGCCGGGGTTCTAGTGCTATGAAGAAACACCTTGACCAGGCAACTCTTATCAAAGAAAGCATTAGTTGGGGCTTCTACAGCTTCAGGGGTTCGATCCATTATCCTCATGTAAGGAGCATGGCAAGCAGGCAGGCAGACAATGCTGAAGAAGAATCTGAGAGTTCTCTGTCTGGATCTGCAGGTAGCAGAAAGAGGGAGACTGGGGCCCGGCTTGGGCTTTTGAGGCTTCAAAGGCCTTCCCAAGAGACACACTTCCTCCAGAAAGGCCACACTCCTATTCCTGTCAAATAGTGCCATCTCTGTTGACTAAGCATTCAAATATATGAGTCTATGGGGGCCATTCTCATTCACCCAGCACAGTCCTGTTGCTTGAGATGGCACTGAACTGTCTACACATTTTTTTACTGAGATGAAACCAGTTTCAAATAGTCTTTTCTAAATGATAGAAATATACTATGTCTTTGAACCTTCAAAACTGTGAGCTAAATAAACCGCTCTTTTGTTAGCTCCCTCCAGTATTCTGCTATAGAAACAAAAGAGTGACTAGTGAACACTTTTATAATTTACCAATAAAAGACAACCAATTATGAATAGGCAAAGGGGCTTGCGATGCAGAGAATCTGTTTAGTCTATTAGTATATACTGAGAGTGGGAGAATCTGCTCAGTATATTACTATACATTGAGAGTGGGACTTTTGTTTTGTTTTGTTTTTTGGCAAGTTGGCGGTGGTGGTGCACACCTTTAATCACAACACTCAGGAGAAACTGGAAGGTGAACCTCTGAGTTCCAGGCCAGCCTTGTCCACAAAACTAGATCCAAGACAGCCAGGGTTACATACAGAACCCTCCCCCACTCCCACCCCCCACCCAAAAGAAAGCAGATTTTCGAAGACAGCAAATGCACAAGAAGTTTCCTCTGGGGACAATGAAATATTCTGGAATTAAACAATGACAATAGTTATACAATATAGGGAATATCCTATACAAATATTATTGGGGCTGGAGAGATGGTTCAGCAGTTAAGAACACTGACTGCTCTTGCAGAGGACCTGAGTTCAATTCCCAGCAACCACATATAGTGGCTCCCAACCATCTGTAGTGGAATCCAATGCCCTCTTCTAGTGTGTCTGAAGACAGCTAATGTGTAATCACATGTATAAAAGCGAATAAATAAATCTTAAAAAAAATATTGAGGCCAGCAAAATGACTTGGTGACAACGTGAGTTCAATCCCTGGCACCCATGCAGTAAAAGGAGAGAAATGACTCTGAAGTTGTTCTCTGATGTCCACATGTGAAACAACACACACGTGTGCTCCCCAAAACAAATGGTTAAAAGTAATAATAAAAGAAATGCTTTAAAACTATGGGTTTCCAGACATAGTGGAACACACCTTTAATCCCAGCACTTGGGAGGCAGAGGTACGTGAATCTCTTGAGTTTGATGCCAGCCTGGTCTGCAAAGCAACCTCCAGGACCGAGGAATCCTGTCTTCAAAGACCAAAAACCAAACAACCAAACACATAAAACCTATATCAATACTGAATTTTAAACTTTATGGTTTTTATTAGTCTCAAGATTTTAAGTTTTATAAAGAGGAAAAATGAGGGTATAGATAGGAATTACAATTTTTAGGGAAGAAGTTATCATGAAAGCCTATAGAAAATACAAACCTATTAATTGGCTTTTTTATTATATGTAAGTACACTGTAGCTGTCTTCAGACACTCCAGAAGAGGACGTCAGATCTTGTTACGGATGGTTATGAGCCACCATGTGGTTGCTGGGATTTGAACTCCGGACCTTCGGAAGAGCAGTCGGGTGCTCTTACCCACTGAGCCATCTCACCAGCCCCTAATTGGCTTTTTTTAAAAGATCAAGAGTGTAGATTGTTAATGGTATGACAGTGTATTCCCTGTCAGACTGGCATATCCTGGGATCCCCTGGAAGAAGGCCATGCCTATTGAGGTCATCGGGAAGCCCTTCTGTCAGTGAATGGCACCGTTGCCTGGTTATGAATTTGGATTGTATAAAGGGAGAAAACTGAGCAAAGCATGTTATCTTAGCTAGGCTTACTGTTGCTGTGATAAACACCATGACAGGTCCACATCCATAGTCTATCACTGAAGCAAAACAGGACAGGAACTGCAGTAGCCTGGTGGCAGGAGCCTGATGCAGAGGCCATGGGGGAGGGCTGCTTACTGGCCTGCTCCCTTTGACTTGCACAGCCTGCTTTCTTATAGGACCCAGGACCACCAGCCCAGGATGGTACCACCCACAGTGGGCTGGGTCCTCGCACATCAATCATTAGTTAAGAAAATGCTCTACAGTCTTACAGCCGGGTCTTGGGAAGGAATTTTTCTCAATTGAGACTCCCTCCTTGTTATAAAATTAGCCAGCACACATGCATGCACTTCACTGTTCTTCTCTCAGCATGCATGCATTGACTGCTCTTCTGTGCACACATGCATGCACTGCTCTTCTCTCAGCATGCATGCACCGCTCTTCTGTGCACGCACGTATGCACAGTTCTTTCTTCTTTTTTCTCTCTTTAAGACAGAATTTACCTCTCTAGAACAGACTGGCCTGGAACGAGAGATCTACCTGACTCTGCCCCCTGAGAACTGGGATTAAAAGTGTGCACCACTACCACTTAGCACTCTTCTCTTCTTGATTAAACAGATAGAAATGACCAGGCTGTTAAGGTGCAAGCCTTTGATCTGAGCACTTGGGGGGCAGAGGCAGGCGAATTTCTGAGTTGGAGGCCAGCCTGGTCTACAGAGTGAGACCCAGGACAGCCAGGGCTACACAGAGAAACCCTGTCTCGAAACAAACAAACAAACAAACAAGAACAAGAGTGAGTCGCAGCTAGCTCATGCCAACTGTCTGCCGTACATAAGAGTCGGAGGAGCAGCTGGCTCATGCCAGCTCTCCAGCTCAAATCAGCTGTGTGTAGCAGATAATCCAATAATATAATGCTACAGAGTGACCACCTCTCGTAGGTAATAAAAGCAGAGGCTCACAACAGGCAGGCCGAGACCCCGATGCTGTGACAGTGAAGACCATGGTGCTGTCTGGCTCTCTGCCCTGGCTGCATTGAGATAAGAGGGTTGAGAGGAAGCCGAGCAAGCCACTAACAGATTGCAGGCCTTGTATGAGCCTCTCTGCCACTTGCTTCTGAGTTAAGCACTCCATGTGTATGTTGTGAATTGATGCTTATCATTGATGAATAAACATTGAGATCTACGGTATCTGGACTCTGTCTCACTCTGTCTCTCCTTCTTGGCTTTAAGCGGGACATGATTCCAGACAAAAACAAAACAAAACAGAATTGAATAAGGGCAGACGCGAATAGTCAAATGTATCATTTTCTATTTTGTTTTCTTTTTCTTCTCTTTCTCTCTTTCTTCTTTCTTTTTTTCTTTTTTTTTTCTTTTTTGACATAGGATTTTTCTGTGTAGCCCTGGCTGGCTCTGCAGACCAGGCTGACCTCAAACTCAGAGACATCTCCCCCTGCTTTTGTCTCCTGAGTGCACCCCCATGCTCAGTTTCATTGTGTTTCTTAAGATGACCAGGTATTTGTTCTATTTTGCCAGTTATACTTTTGCCAAAGACCTCATATAGTATCTACAAACTATATTATATATAAAGAAGCACAGCTGACTTGTAGCAGACCTATTTTTCTTACCTCTGTCTTAGTGAGATCTGGCAGTCCATGGTTATCTGAGTATCTTAGGAAGGAAGGGTGTCATTCACCTTTTTACAGTTGTGACTGTCCACAGGTTGATCTTAGAGGTGATAAGAAGATAATCAGACGTGGCTTCTTTATTTTTTTCTGACCTTTCTATAGTCCCTGCCTAGTCTCTGCTCCATCTCTCTCTTTTAAAAGATGTATTTTTATTATTTTTAATTATACATATGTCTGTTCACGATGTTAGATCCCCTGATTCCCCGTCTTAGAGTTTTATTGCTAAGACGAGACACCATGACTACAGCAACTCTTATAGAGGAAAACATTTAATTGGGGCTGTATTACAATTTCGGAGGTTTGTTTCATTATCATTATCATCTTTGCAGGAAGCATGGCAGATTGGAGACAGACATGGTACTAGAGAAGGAGCTGAGAGTTCTAAATCTTGACGCATAGGCTGGTGTGCCACATGGGAGACTGCAGAAGGAATTAAACATTCTTGCTAACACGTTTAAAAGACACACAATCCAGGTACTTTATTTACAAGTTGTAAGCCTAGATTGGGCAGGTTGGGAGCTATTCTGACTTGTTTCCCAGCCATAATGTCCCTCATTACTTGCTATTTTTCCTGGCCATGTGCTCAAGGTCTGTTTCCTCTCATGGTGGCTTCCTCCTCCCTATATCTCCTTTCTTCTTTCTCTTCTCTCTCTCTACCTGCAATCCCCAGCCAGGTAGCTGAAAACCGGCCTACCTCTATCTACTGCTCAACGACAGACTTTTGCCTTTCATTGACCAATTAACTTGGGGCGCAAAGTTATATAGCATCATTTGGTAGACATGAGGAGATCTCCTCACAGTGGGGGCAACCAAAGCAATTTAAGGGAGAAAGAGGTTATAGGGAAGCCAGGACAGTAGTAGCTGGTCAAACCACGGTCACAGTCAGGAAGCAGGGAGTGGTGAGCATACACTGTTGCTCAGACTTCTTTCTCCACTAATACAGTCCAGGATGGCAGCCAGGGAAAGGACTAGTCCAGTGTCTCTCTTCCCAGCCTCAGTCTATCACCTCTAACTTACACACCATGCAAATAACATTATGCATCTTTGGTTAAATGTTTACAGGTGTAATAACATTTTTAAAGGTTTAGATAATTTCTAAATGTTTCTAGATGCTAATTACATTGACTATGTATGTATAAGTAAAATGCTTTTCTAGATTATTACATTATATAGTCAGAGCACCCTTATGACTTAATCCAGGAAGAGAGCGTTATCGGTGTGTCTGAATGTCTCAAGGGAGGGTTGCTAGATTGGAATGAGAAAACCCTTCCCTCAAGCCAATTGGTCTTTATGTTCTACTCAGTTCCATTAGGTATAGAGGCCTGCCTCTGTATTTCCATCTTACTAGAGAAATACTGTATAGTTAAGTCCTACATTGCTTGATACACAAAGCATCAAACAAGGACCATATGAATAGCTAGGAAAATACATAGGCAAAATCAAAGAGCAGGAGAAACACTTTTCATCAAGTGCAAGATATATTAAAATTGTTATTCTGTACATATTAAAATAATTGCGATTAGTTACTGTTTTTGAAGACCTTTCTTTTTTTCTTTTGATTTTCGAGACTGGGTTTCTCTGTGTAGCCCTGGCTGTCCTGGATCTCACTTTGTAGACCAGGCTAGCTTTGAACTCAGAAATCCACCTGCCTCTGCCTCACAAGCGCTGGGATTAAAGGCCTGGACCACAACCGCCCGGCTTTTGAAGACCTTTCTTAAGTACATAGGTACATGTGGATCACACAATAAGACACTTGGGCCTGACGTCATCACAGCGCCTCGCCGTAGGATGCGCGCGCAGCTCCGCCCGCCCTGGGAAGGCGGGGCTTCCTGCTGTGGGCACCGAGTTCCTCTGTGGGTCCAGTTGCTGCGACCGGCCCAAGGAAGCGCGCCCTGGAGACTTCCCTTTTCCCGGACGAGGCCGTCNTCCCTCGTGGGCTTCCGAGCGGAGACTAAGCCATGCCGAACTCGAGGCCCAGGCCCCGCCGGGGCGCCGGGGGTGGCGCAGGTGCGGCCGGCCGGGACCGGCTGGNGGCAAGGTCCTTGCAGAGCGCTGAGGACTGTCTAGGTGANCAGGACTTCGGCACTGCCTATGCCCATTACCTTCTGGTGCTCAGCCTGGCGCCAGAGCTCAAAGACGACGTGAAGGTGAGGCCTTATTTTTTTTCAGTGGCTAGCAAATCCTGTGATCTGAGCAGGAACAGCAGGGTGGTTGTGTGTGTGTGTGTGTGTGAGACAGAGACACCGAGACGGACAGGGACGGACTCTTCAAGCGTCTAATTACTATGGGAGTCGATTCTACAGCCTACAGCCCATCTCAATACAGCCAGGTTTTAGTAACAAAAGTCAAAAGTTGTCACACATCTGTTTCAAAATGTCTGCCTCACTTAAGATTCCAAAGGCCCTTTAAATGGGATAGGACTGGCTAGTTCTTTTCCCCCCTCCAGTATCTAATTTAAATTAGCCCTGCCTTGTAGGCGTTGCATTATCCTGTGTAGAAGGAATGCTGTGTATCCTGAGGTTGNATTAAGTGTTCAGTCATAAGGGACTCTTTAATATTTGTTGATTCATCTTTCTTGCCACAGTTAACCTGTTGAACTACTGTATTTTTTTTAATGTTAGAATCTCAATTTCAAAAAGTAACTTAATTGCATATAGAGTTTTAAGCTGTGGACAGTCTTGTTTTGTTTAGTTTCTCAACCTGACCCTGGTGACATTTTGCACCAGTCCTGTGTCTTCCTTCCTGTTTCACAGCACGGTCTGTCCTCTGCCCACTAGATGTCAGTAGCATTAGGTTTTTGTAATCCATAGAAATTTCAGGACCTGTTGGTTTACTTGGGAATACGATAGNATGCTGGGTAGTGTGTTCCTCTGTGTAGACAGCAGTAGAATAGTGTGTCTGGTTTCTGACAAGGGACTGAGGTGCATATTTTATCTATCAAAGCGAATCTGACCTCCATGTTCTCCNAGCATCCCTCAGTCTCTACCTGGCATATCCTGACCCCAACCCTGAACTTTGCAGCCCAGAGGTTGGGCTGCCCCTTCCCCATAGGCTCTTCCCTATAGAATCCAGACATTTTAGTCCCCTCCCCACTTCTCTTTCTCTCTCTGCTCCTGCACCCTTTCTTTCGTTCCTCTNCCCACCATCCCCATGGCAGCTTCCCTGGCCTCCTTCCTTGGGGCCAGTGATCTCGCCCACCTGAGAGCAGTTTCCCAGTAAACCTACATCTGATTAATCTAATCTGGTTTGAGTTGGCACATTTCACTGGGAGAGAAATAACTTATCATAGTGGA
>NC_034609.1:2186244-2187545 GCF_900095145.1 Mus pahari
CTGGTTAATTCATATTGTTGTTCCTCCTCCTATGGAGTTGCTGACCCCTTTAGCTCCCTGGGTACTTTCTCTACCTCCTTCACTGGGGACTGTGCTCGGTCCAATGGATGACTGTGAGCATCCACTTCTGTATGTGTCAGGCTTTAGAACNGATGCTGTCCAAACATGCTCATGAAGACAGGAGTGAGAAGAAAGTCTTGTTCCTCTGTTGAATGTGTGCTCCATAAATTGCTGATTCACAACAACTGTGTATAGAGCACAGTTGATCGCAGTAGAAATCCATGTCTGGTCAAGGAGCTCGTAGGCTGAACAAAGAATGGACCATTTGGAGGCTGCTGGGGTCTGATGGTACATGAGCTACATACTAGTTAGTGGTGAGCAGTGCAGTCCGCCTATGATGAACTGTTGTAAGCCGTGCCAGGGAGTTCTTTATCACAGTTTGAGGAAGCACTGTTTGATGACGTGGTGGTATTTCCCCCTTGGTTTTTACTTCGTATTTGCTCATATTCAGTNCAGTACAAGTTACTGCCTTAGTGCCCCACTTCTCCCCCAAGGACATTTGAGATGTGTCAGTAGAGCGCTGTCCTCACAGAAAGCCAGGTTTGAAGAGGCGGAGGACTGCTCTGGGCTCTGGGCTGTGATAGAGGATGCTCAAGCCAGGTTAGTGCATGCACAAAGGCACTGTAGGTGACCACATGGAGTTGAATGGACTCTGTCTTTTCCCCTTTAGAATGGGCTTTCGAGATGAGGCAGCTGGGTATTTTCACAAAGCAGTGAAGCTAAACCCTGATTTCAGTGATGCAAAGGAGAACTTTTATCGTGTAGCAAACTGGTTGGTGGAACGCTGGCACTTCATCATGCTTAATGACACCAAGAGAAATANGATTTATAACGCAGCAATCCAGAAGGCAGTATCCTTGGGCTCCAGAACCGTTCTGGATATCGGCACGGGAACTGGAATACTGAGGTTTGTTGNCATTATTATTTTCCATTTATATTTACATTAGTATATACAAATAGCAGTTTTTTCTCATAGTATTTTTAGGGTTGTTGATACAACTTTTAGTATTTTACATTTTATTATGATTTACTTATCAAAAGTTCAAGTAAACTAAGAGATACTTGGGATTATTGAAAATCTCCATAATGACAGGATATGTTTTATATTAACGTTCTGGTAGAATCTCGAAAGCCTATGAAGCAACTCATTGCCAGTCATGTCTTAATTGTGTGTGTGCTCTGGGTGTGGTGGCACACACCTTGAATCCAATCACTCAGAAAGCAGAGGCAGGAGGATCTCT
>NC_034609.1:2205575-2208586 GCF_900095145.1 Mus pahari
ATGAACACTGACTAAAGTTAATAGAGTTTGCTCTGTATCACTGTCCTAGGATAAAAGAGCAACAAGAGGTTTCAGGCATGCAGTAAACAGTCGTATTTTTGTAACAAAGAAGCATCCAGAAGTCTGTACCCGAAGCTTGAATTTCTAAATGGAAGCTTCAGGTTGGCTACTGATTGGTCTGGGCATCTAGAGTCCAGGTCTGGGCCATCTGGCTGCCTAGCAGGGGTGGGTGGGGCTCAAGAGGGAAGGTTCGTGCCAGTTTAAAATACAAGAAGTCGCTGGGATTTAAAAAGAGAGTGACACCCACACTTAAACACAGTGTGTGTTTAAGATGTGTCTAGATAGAATGCCCAGGGAAGCCACGCGGGGTTCAAGATGGATGAAGTGGGATGTTGAGTACAGAGTCAGAGAAATGATGTCTAAAGGCTCTAACTAGTCAGCTCTTGAGGATGCCCGAAGTCTTCCTTGACAGAACCTACTTAAGGAATAGATTATTTAACTACTCTTTGGGGGAGGTGAGGGGGGGTTTTAGAGTTAGTTTAATATCTCCAATATCTTTAACCAAGGTTTTAGAGTTAGTTTAATATCTCCCTCTTGTGAAGATTTAATAAAGAGAGCACACTTAGCACAAGGTAGAGATGTTTAAGCTGCTTCTGTGCNTGGTCCCAAACTGCCACCATCTATCTTTCTATTGTAATGTTTTAAAAGAATAATTTTCTTANTTTAGTGTGTGTTTGTTTGTATGCATGTGCATCTTGTGTGTGCATTGCTCAGGTAGTCTAGAGGAGATAAGATCTGGAACTAGAATGACAGGTGGTTGTGAGCCACCATGGGGTGGCATCTCTCTGTCAGAGCAGTACCCACTCTTAACTGCCAGGACATCTCTCTCTCCAGTCCCTGTCTTTCTATTTTATCCCCACTTGATCCTGACTCCAGCAGCTCTTAATTCTTTAAGGGTCTACAAGATGCTGGTCCTGTTGCCCTCTCACAGTGTCTCCCTCTCATGACCACTGTGCCCTTGTGGTCTGTGTGGTTTTCATATAATGTAAATGGGATAATGCACTCCATCCCCCAGTGTTCTTGAATGAGCATGTGTCGGTTAAGCCCCACCCACTGTGTTTCTACAGACCGTACATAACACCCTACAGTTGGCCCGTTTACCCCGGTCACTTGACCAATTCTGTGAAGACAATCCTTAACCTTCCTTAGCAGTTTTATATTTTAGAGTTTGTTTACCCCATTGCCTTAGTATTGTCTCCTCTCTGATGATGATGATTGGCCACTAGAAAACTGTATCAATGAAACAAAATCAGAGGTTGTTAAAAGAATATAATACACTAACAACTATTCAGCAGATGTTCATTGGGCATCTACTGCATGCCCTGCTCATATTTATTTATTTATTTATTGTTTTTTTTTGTTGTTTTCTTTTGTTTTTGTTTTTTGTTTTTTTGAGACAGGGTTTCTCTGTGTAGTCCTGGCTCTCCTGGAACTCACTCTGTAGACCAGGCTAGCCTCGAACTCAGAAATCCGCCTGCCTCTGCCTCCCAAGTGCTGGGATTAAAGGCGTGGGCCACCACTGCCTGGCTTTATTTTTTTATTTATTTGAGATAGGGTCTAATGTAGCCCAGAGGGCCTCAGAGTGTATCCTTGGGCTCCTGATCCTTTTGTTTCCATCTCCCAAGGGCTAGAATTGTAGACATATGGCACCATTCCCGAATTGCATGTATTTATTAGTTACTAGCTGCTACAGCAAAACACCTGACCACAAGTGCACCATAAAGTAAAGGTTTGTTTTGGCTGTTCACAGTTTGAGGATCACGGTCCATGATGGCAGAAATTTCCATCTCAACCTTCTGTTAAAAGTAGGCAGAAGGAAGGGCACGTGAAGAAGACACCCAGTACTAGAGTTGTCCTATCTCTGTGGAAAGTGTTTTGCAGATAGGTTTTGAATGAGCTTGTCTGGAATTCAGCTGCTTCCCAGTGACAGCAGCGATCATGAGCAGGTAAAGAAAAGGGCTCGAGTATTGACCACGGTCCTTTTTGCCCTTGAAGGAAGTTGGTAGATTGACTCAGGTCAACAAGAACAAACTTAAAATGGGCACAACAGTCAGGGCTGTTAGCTCCTTGAAAAAGCAGTACGCCCATAGTCTCTGCCAAACATTTTTGGCTTCACCATTTTTGGAGCGGGTACGTCCACAAAGTCCCAGCTTAAAACCTGTCCTTACTCTCCTTCAGGATCAGGGCTTAGACAGGGACTGCAGACGCCTCAGCTGTTCCTTGGCAGAAAGAGGGCAAGACCTCTAACTCCAGCATTAACATTATATANTCAGATGAGCTCCTTGCTCTCAAGACAAGGATGCTATTTCTGATTCCAGAAACAGGATTAAATGACTCCACACCCTAGATAGATAGCTACTCAGTATGAAAATCTCTGACATGGTGTGGGACATGCCCCATGGGGTAAATCAGGATCCTTAGGCAGCCTCACAGAGGGTTGGGCATGGAATGATGTAACGACCTGCATTGAAAAGGTCTTTTTGGTGACTGTTAGGAATCAACTATTTGTGAAGCCAGTCAGAGACATAACCATAATTGTTAGTCAATAAGAATGGTGGCTTAGACTGGAACTGGGGCCATGTGTGCTTCTNCATAGATTTTAAAAGTGGGAGTTTCATAGACTGGATGTAGAATATCCAGGAAGGATAGTTACCATTTATTAATATAGGGAAACAGTGGAGTGGTAATCTGTATTGTGTATATAAGAGGTGTCCGAGGGGGTCACTGAGCAGCTGGATAAGGATGCAAAGAAAACTAGGCTGAGCATGTAAAATTGGCAGTCAGTATCATGGATGTCATTTATGCTATAGAGTGGATGGCACACTAGGGGTGTGCAGAGGAAGGTTTGAGAACTGAATATAGAGAGCTTGCAAGGTGCTAAGTAAGCTCTAGTGTAATGGCATCAGGGGAGGCTAGGAGGGTAAGCTGAGAAAAGTGGGGACAGGCAGTAC
>NC_034609.1:2209961-2211360 GCF_900095145.1 Mus pahari
GCAGGTCTGGTCGAGTGACCGCTGTTCCGTTTTGGTTTCATTTGTGCCTGGATGATGAGGTCAGGTTGGACACCTCAGGTGAAGCCTCCCACTGGAAACAAGCTGCGGTGGTTCTGGATAATCCCATCCCAGTACAAGTGGGAGAGGAGCTTGTACTCAGTGTTGAGCATCACAAAAGCAACGTCAGCATCACAGTGNAGCAGTGAGACTCTAATCCAACAGTGAATGTAGGAAAATGCTCTGAGTCATCAAAAATGTTTAAGGGTTGCAATAATAAAGCCCATGTTAAAAGTCTTAAAGTGTATGTAACATTATTTTTAAAATGTAGACTTTGCTTTCTAGACAAGGATATATCTTTTGTTTCTTTAGATTAGGAAGCCATTGTGTTGGGATTTTGTTGAGACTTTGTAGGTGTCTGCCTCATGGTCATCTCAGTTAAGCAAATGGTTAAGGTTTCCAGATCTTGGCTTAAAATGGAGCAATGTGTAAACGTCTGGCAGCAGTGGCTCTGAACCAGAGCCTGCTTCTTTTAGGTACTTGGTGTATTAAAGAGTGAAGGGTGTAGGGAGAAGTGTCCTCAGGAAGCAATGTCTCCTTCTCTATTTTGGCAAAAAGAGAGTTAAACATCAATGGCAAACAAAAGTTTAAAAATCCCAAAGCAGAATTTGTGTAAATTCAAATTTTGATTTGAATGCCCTGTTGCAAAGCTTTGTACCCATTTTTTTAAAAATTATTTTGTCTATGAGTACACTGTAACTATCTTCAGACATGCCAGAAGAGGGCATCAGATCCCATTACAGCTGGTTGTGAACCACCATGTGGTTGCTGGGAATTGAACTCAGGACCTCTGGAAGAGCAGCCAGTGCTCTAAACCACTAAGACATCTCCCCAGCCCAGGAGCCTATTTTCAATTGTTGATATTATTTTTTGAGTGATCTAGCACATTTCAGAAAGTCCTTGCCCTTGTGTGCATCTGTCCCTGTCTTCCTCTCTGTCTCTGTCCCTATCTCCTCTTCTCCTCTCCTCTCCTTTCTTTCTGCGTTCCTTCCTCCCTACATTTATTTATGAACAGGGCCTTATGTATCCCAGGCTGGTCTCAAATTAGCTGTGTATCTGAGGATAACCTTTAATATCTGAATTTCCTATCTCTACCTCCTCAATGCTGACATTACATTTTATGTGTGAACTGCTGGGGACCAAGCTCCAAGCTTTGGACATACTAGTCAAACATTTTGGTAAGCTATGTCCCCATCTCTTGTTTATCTATTCAGAATCAACTCAGCTTCACTTGATCTTTTCTGTTTCATTCATTTCTGCCTTCATCTTAATAATCTCTTTCAACCAGTTTTGGGTCTGACTTGTTCTTAGTTCTTCAAGACTCTAAGGTGCGATGTTACTT
>NC_034609.1:2215643-2216743 GCF_900095145.1 Mus pahari
TTGGTTTTGGTTTTCTGTAATAGTCTCCATCTGTTGCAGAGAAGTTTCCGTGATGAGGGTAAAACTACACTTATCTGTGGATTTAAAGACAAAGGGTTATTTATAGTTTTTCACTGGGGATTATGATGATTTTCTAAATTAGTGATATAACTTCTCCTTCAATAATTACTAGCAGTAATTAGTTGGGCTTCCAGGGCCAGGCATGGTTTGTTTCTTGAGCAGCTCTTACATCTAGAGAGCTGTTGTTTACAGCCAAGGTATGCATACCACTACTGCCCCCTTTGGGTTATCATGTCATGCTGGTTGCTGATGTGGTTGTCATAGCTGTGTGTAGGACCCTGGAAGCTTGCATGGTGCTTTCTGGTGCGATGGTATTCTGAAAGTCACTGCCAAAGCTGATGGTTCAGTGACTTGTGATTTCTCTTCTTACAGGTCTCACATCTGCATTTCTTACACAGTAAGTTGATTTTGGTGTCTGGTGTAAAATAAGGATCCAGTTTCATGCTTTGGTATGTATGATCCAGATTTCCTGGGATAATTCCCTGGATGCAAACTAATTTTTCTAGTGTTGTGGGGTCCATTTGAATCTAACACAACTCAAACATAAGGTCAGTGCAGAAAGAAAAGTTCATTGTTATCAACCCATTACTGATCTATCAGACTCAGAACAGACTCACGAACTGAACTGTAACCCAAGCCAGAATACTACAGAGCTTTTAAGCACACACACACAAAAAAAATCATAAAAGCTATAATTCTCTGTGCCACGTTACAGTTACATTTTCCATCAATCAGAATTCAGGGGTAGGGGACTTTCCTAGGAATATCTCTTTGTGGTACATTTATCCTGTTCTCGTGGGTTTGCTCAACTGTGGTGAGGGGACTTATCCACCATTCATGTCTCAGCTTGACAACCAAGATGTCGCTCATCCAGGGAGGTCTCAGGAACTTAAACTTTGTTCTCTATTCAAAATGGAAGTTTTATTCAAAATGACTTCCGTTTGGCTCTTACATTAGCATGCTCACTCAGTGCTCCTGTCAGCAATCATTCTGACCGCCCATTTCATTCTACTTGTTTTGTTAGTACCATGTATCATTTT
>NC_034609.1:2217540-2218770 GCF_900095145.1 Mus pahari
CCACTGGAAGAGTTAATTTTCTTAACTCTTGAGTCAACATTCCAGTCCACCATAATTTTGACCACCATAACTTTGTAATAATTTCTTTTTTCTAGAGACTGGGGAGGGGGATGTGTATGTGTGTGGGGTCTCACTCTGTGGCTCAGGCTAATCTCAAACTTTTGGGTTCAAATGACCCATATACCTTAGCTTTATAAGTGGAATGACAGGGAATGAGCCATGGCACCCAGCTTGTAGTCAAATGAGAGAATGTCCAAAATTCCTCAGAAGTGGTTTGGCCATTCTTTGACATTTCTATACGAATTTTAGGATTATTCTTTATTTAAATAATACCATGAGGGTTCTGATGGAAATTACACTGAATCTATTTATTCATAACGGCAGTGTGGACAGGAAGCTCACAGACATGCTCTCGGTGAAGAATGCTAAAAGACATACTCTCGGTGTAGGATGCTTACATACATGCTCTTGGTACACCATGCACACAGAGATGCTGTCAATGCAAAAGCTGACAGGGATGATCTCGGTACAGGATGCTCACAAACATGCTCTCTGTGCAGGATGCTCTCACGGATGCTCTCGGTGCACGATGCTCACAGTGATGCTCACAGACATGCTCACAGACAAGCTCTCAGTGGAGGATGATCACAGACAAGCTCTCGGTGGAGGATGCTCACAGAAATGCTCTTGGTGCAGGATGCTAACAAATATCCTCTCGGTGCAGGATGCTAACAGGGATTCTCTCGGTGCAGGAAGCTCACAGAGATGCTCTTGGTGCAGGAAGCTCACAGTGATATTCATAGAGATGCTAACAGAATGCTCTACGTGCAGAATGCTAAAAGACATAGTCTCGGTGCAGGATGCTCACAAAGATGCTGTAGGTCAAAATTCTCATCGGGATGCTAAAAGAGATACTCACAAAATGCTCTCGGTACAAAATGCTCACAGAAATGCTCTCGGTACAAGATGCTCAAAGACACGCTCTTGGTACAAGATGCTCACGGACATGCTCTCAAGCAGGATTCTCACAACCATGCTCTAGGTTTAGGATACTAACAGACATGCTGTCTGTGCAGGATGTGCACAGAGATGCTCACAGACATGCTCTCAGATATGCTCTCGGTGCAGAATACTAAAAGACATACTCTCGGTGCAGGATGCTTACAGACATGCTCTTGGTACACCATGAACACAGAGATGCTGTCCGTGCAAAAGCTCACAGGGATGCTC
>NC_034609.1:2219348-2220472 GCF_900095145.1 Mus pahari
GGATTCTCACAACCATGCTCTAGGTGTAGGATATTAACAGACATGCTATCTGTGCAGGATGTGCACAGAGATGCTCACAGACATGCTCACAGACATGCTCTACATGAAGAATGCTAAAAGACATACTCTCGGTAGAGGATGCTTACAGACATGCTCTTGGTACAGCATGTACACAGAGATGCTGTCAGTGCAAGAAGCTCAGAGGGATGCTCTCGGTGCAGGATGCTTACAGACATGCTCTCTGTACAGGATTCTCACAGGGATGCTCTCGGTGCAGGATGCTCACAGGGATGCTCACAGAGAATCTCTCAGTGGAGGATGATCACAGACATGCTCTTGGTACAGGAAGCTCACAGACATGCTCTCGGTGCAGGATGCTCACAGACATGCTCTCTGTGCAGGATGCTCACAGGGATTCTCTCGGTGCTGGATGCTCACAGGGATGCTCACAGACATGCTCACAGACAAGCTATCATTGGAGGATGATCACAGACAAGCTCTCGGTGGAGGATGCTCACAGACATGCTCTTGGTGCAGGAAGCTCACAGACATTCTCTCGGTGCAGGATGGTAACAAATATCCTCTCAGTGCAGAATGCTTACAGGGATTCTCTCGGTGCAGGAAGCTCACAGAGATGCTCTTGTCAGGAAGCTCACAGAGATATTCACAGAGATGCTAACAGAATGCTCTACATGAAGAATGCTAAAAGACATAATCTCGGTGCAGGATGCTCACAGAGATGCTGTAGGTCAAAATTCTCACAGGGATGCTAACAGAGATGCTCACAGACATGCTCTTGGTACAAGATGCTCATGGACATGCTCTCAGTGCAGGATTCTCAAAACCATGCTCTCGGTTTAGGATACTAACAGACATGCTGTCTGTGCAGGATGTGCACAGAGATGTTCACAGACATGCTCACAGACATGCTCTTGGTGCAGAATGCTAAAAGACATACTCTTGGTACAGGATGCTTCCAGACATGCTCTTGGTACAGCATGCACACAGAGATGCTGTAAGTGTAAGAAGCTCACAGGGATGCTCTCGGTGCACGATGCTCACAGGGATGCTCACACACAATCTCTCAGTGGAGGATGATCACAGACAAGCTCTCTGTGGAGGAT
>NC_034609.1:2220483-2225117 GCF_900095145.1 Mus pahari
CTTTTAATGAGCATTTACATGAGACATAAAGTATCTCCACATCCTTTGTACATTTGGAGAGATCTGTCCACATTCTTCTCCATCAGATGTCTTTCTCACCAATTTTCCAATCATGATCTTTCCATCCAGCCAAACATCCAGTCCATCCAATCCAATCCAGTTATCCCATGGTACTGACATCTCCAATCATTGGGTTTTTCTGATGCAACTAGGCTTTGACCATAGCCTCTCATAGGCTTTTTTCATGGTGCCAAGCCTNAAATCCTTTGCATGACCCCTTCAGTCCTGGGCTGTCAACTGCNACTGAGGCTGCACCTTCACCAGTGGCCTTCCCTGGCCTCTCACTGTGCCAAGCCTCAGCTTCTCTCCATGACCCCTCCACACCTTCAAAGCCAGTACCACCTGGGTGATTCTTAAACACTACCAAGTTCCGCTGCAGCATGAGGTACAACCTTGTCTATCTCTGAAATACAGTTTCTTTGTGCTCTCAGAAAACACTTCCCAGAAGATTTTACCTCAGNGATGCTGGTCTCTTTTTAATCACTGTTAACTTCTTAGCTCCAGTTAACCAGCATCAGTTGTCCCAGTGGTCCCTTCTATTCTTGACTCTAAAGCCAGAGCCACATNATAAAGCTGCTGAGTTCTGCTGCTTGATGGGGCTGGGACATGGCCCCCTTGTCCTATCCAGCTTTGTTTTCCAACTCCTTCACTGCCTAAGCTTGCCTGTCCTGGAACTTGCTCTGTAGATTGGCCTTAAACTCAGAGATCTGCATGCCTCTCTCCTGGGATTAAAGGCGTGTACCCTCATGCCTGGATTTATGCTTTTCTTCACCTAGAACCTGCTCTGTTCAAGGTTGGCCTTGAACTCAGAGATATGTTTGCCTTTGCTTCCTGGGATTAAAGGCTTGTTTTGCCAAGCCTGGATCTAAACTTTGCTGGGTGGGATCTTGTCCCAAGGTCACCACTCCCTTAATTCAATTTAATATTCTTGAACACAGGATTCAGCTCCATTTCACTTCTTGGTGCCCCTTTAATACTTGAATCATATTTTTATATTTTTCCTTTCTCAGCTTGCTATGCTTGCTTAAAATGCTCNTCATGAGACTTATCCAGAGAACCAAGTCTATGATGGAAGTTTCTGAGACTTCCTTTGTCAATATAATTAATCTGAGTGTCTTCACTTTAGCCTCAGGCAGACTCTTCAGACAAGGGCAAAAAGTACCCACGTTCTTTACCAAAATACCACAAAAATAGTCTCCAGGCCATATATTGAAATTTTACACTGGAACTCTTGGGCCAGGTCTGCACAATTCAAATCACTCTCAGTAACAAAGTCTTCCACATTCCTATTACGATAGCCCATTAAGTCCCATTTAAAACATTCCACTGCTTTCCAAATCCAAAGTCCCCGAATCCACATATTCCAAACAAAAGCAAGGTTAGGCTCATCACAGCAATATCCCACTCCTGGTACCAACTTCTGCCTTAGGGTTTTATAGCTGTGAACAGACACCATGACTGAGGCAACTCTTATAAGGACAATATTTAATTGGAGCTGGCTTACAGGTTCAGAGGGTCAGTCCATTATCATCAAGGCAGGAACATGGCAACATCCATGCAGGCATGGCGCAGGAGGAGCTGAGAGTTCTACATCTTCATCTGAAGGCTGCTAGAATACTGGCTTCCAGGCAGCTAGGATAAGGGTCTTTAAAGCCCACACCTACAGTGACACCTACTCCAACAGGCCATACCTTCTAATAGTGCCAAACCATCACAGGGCAGGTACAATAACTTATCCTTCACCTTAGAAAGAATAATTCTGTATGCCCAGTGGATTCCTAAGAATTTCAGAGGTAGAAAGTCCTTTATTTTATTTTATTTATTTTTAGACAGAAACAATTTCTCTGTGTAACAACAGCCTAAACTGTCTGAACTCTGAGATTCACCTGTTTATACCTTCTGAGTGCTGGGATTAAAGGCACATGCCACCATGCCTTGAATTTTGGTTGGATTTATTTCCCATCCTCTGATACTCATATGTGTTACCAAGTTCAAAATGATTGCTACCTTCTGCTCACTTGGTCCAACCAGCATAATGCCATCAATATAATATATCGATGTGATATCTTGTGGAAGAGACAGATGAACAAGTTCCCTTCTTAGTTATGACACAGGCAGGAGAGTTAATATATCCTTGAGGCAAAACTGTAAAGATATACTGCTGGCCTTGCCAGCTGAAGGCACATTGCTTCTGGTAGCTCTATGAATAGGTACTGAGAAAAAGCCAATTACCAGATCAATAGCTGCATACCATGTATCAGAAGTTCAATGCATGGTTTGCTCAAGTAAGGACACTACATCTGGTACACCTGCTGCAATCAGAGTTAGAACCTGACTTAGTTTTCAGTAGTCAACCGTTATTCTCCATGATCCATCTGTCTTCTGCACTGACCAGGTAAGAAGGTTAAAGGGAGGTGTGGTGAGACCACCACTCTGCATCTTTCAGGTCCTTGATGGTGACACTAATTTCTGCAATTTCTCCAGGAATACGATACTATTTTTGATTCATTATTTTCTTTGGCAGAGGCAACTCTAAAGGCTTCCATTTAGCCTTTCCAACCATAATAGCCCTCACTCCACAGGTCAGGGAACCAATGTGAGAATCTTGCTACCTTCTAAACATATCTATCCCAATTATACATTCTGCAACAAGGGGAAATAACCACAGAATGAGTTCAGGGACACACTGGACCTATTGTGAGTTGGACATCAGCCAAAACTCCATTAATCGCCTGGCATCCATGAGCCCCTACTTAAAGCCTTCCACTGTTTCCAAAGTCCCAAAATCCACATTCTTCCAAATAAAAGCACAGTCAGGCCTATCACAGCAATACGCCATGGAAGGACAGTATAAACCCCAATTTGTTCCCATTTAAGGTCCCAATCTGCCTCTATTTTGGGGACTAGGCCTGATTTAAAAAAAAAAAAAAAAAAGGCTGTAAGGCCCCAACTTCAGGAATAAGTCCCAGAAACTAGATTATAAGACACCAGCTCTAGGTACATATCATATAATCCAGAACAAGGTCATAAAACTCCTCCCAAAGAACAGCCTGGGGACAACCACAAAAATGGGGAAATGTCTCAGAATGGGCCATCTGCAATGGACAGCCCTATTTCTTTTTTTTTTTTTTTTTTTTTTTTTTTTTAATATTTATTTTTTTCATGTATGTGAGTACACAGTCACTGTCTTCAGACACACCACAAGAGGGCATTGGATCTCCATTACAGATGGTTGTGTGCCACTATGTGGTTGCTGGGAATTGAACTCAGGACCTCTGGAAGACCTTTTAACCGCTGAGCCATCTCTCCAGCCCAACAGCCCTATTTCATTACATGATTGAATGCTCTTGATATAGGAATGCAGACCACTGATCACCTGAGACCCCCTAGCACCTACCAATGAAATTGCAGATTACCTAATCCTTCTAGAGAGTTCCTCTGGTTCCCTATAAGGCCTGCATGCCTTTGTCTAGGGTCACCATTTTAAAGAACGGTTGATCCTGCGTGCTGGCTGTTTCTGCAGAATAACCGTTCTTTGTTTTTGATTACTATCTGAGTCTGGGGTCTTCCTTCAGCAATTTTGGACCCTTACACCCAGAGTCCCTGATATCAACTTGTCTTAGTTTGGGTTTTATTGCTGTGAACAGACACCATGACGGAGGCATCTCTTATAAAGGAAAATATAAGGGGCCAGCTGGCTAACAGTTTCAGAAGTTCAGTACTTTATCGTCATGGCAGGAAGCATGGCAGTGTGTAGGCAGGCAGAAATGGTCCTGGAGGAGCTAAGAGTTCTATATCTTGATTCACAGGCAGCAGCAGGAGACTGTGTCACACTGGCCAGACTTGAGCATATACATGAGCCCTCAAAGCTCCCTCACCTGCCACCTTCCCAGACTCCACAGTGACACATTTCCTCTAACAAGGCCACACCTCCTAATAGTGCCACTTCCCATGGGCCAAGCATATTCAAACCACCACAGGTATACAATGCTAAGTCAAAAAATTTCAAAAAATGTTTGATTTCTAATCAAGCAATTTTTGTTACATTTTATTAATATGGTTCTACATTCTACCTCACTGCTGGGGTGTTGGGACACTGCTTGGGGAGTTGAAATGCAAGGGTGCTAGACTATGTTTCTTCCTCACTGCCACTGGGATGCTGGGCTTGTGGGACTCTCTGACACACTACTCACAGGAGGCAAAATGAAGCCTAAGATGGAGGCCTCAGCCCATGTTTCTTGGGGTGAGAAATGGCTGGGAACCACAAGGAGTTGAGAATGGGGGCCAATGGACCAGCAATGAACCCAGGGCCAGGGGGATCTGGCTTAGCTCAGGGTGTCAGGGGGGAGCTGGCTTAGCTCAGGTTGTCAGGGGGGATCTGGCTTAGCTCAGGGTGTCAGAGGGATCTGGCTTAGCTCAGGGTGTCAGGGGGGATCTGGCTGAGCTCAGGTTGTCAGGGGGGATCTGGCTGAGCTCAGGGTGTCAGGGGGATCTGGCTGAGCTCAGGGTGTCAGGGGGATCTGGCTGAGCTCAGGGTGTCAGGGGGATCTGGCTGAGCTCAGGGTGTCAGGGGG
>NC_034609.1:2225647-2227393 GCF_900095145.1 Mus pahari
GTGTCAGGGGGATCTGGCTGAGCTCAGGGTGTCAGGGGGATCTGGCTGAGCTCAGGGTGTCAGGGGGATCTGGCTGAGCTCAGGGTGTCAGGGGGTAATGAAGACCTCCTCATGGTGGTTCTTGATCAAAGATAGTCCTTGCTCGTCCAAATTGTTTTTTGGTTGTTTTGTTTTTGTTTTTCGAGACAGGGTTTCTCTGTATAGCCCTGGCTGTCCTGGAACTCACTCTGTAGACCAGAATGGCCTCGAACTCAGAAATCCACCTGCCTTTGCCTCCCAAGTGCTGGGATTAAAGACGTGTGCACCACCACACCCGGCTTCGTCCAAATTGTTAATCATGGTGAACAGGGTACATATACCTCACTCAGGGTGAACCAGAGATTAATACCTTCTGCAGGAAGGAGTGTCTGGGAAGGGAAGCTTATTGGCTAAACCTTCCTGCTGGCCCAGCCAAATACCTCATTAGCATGGAGAACTATAGGATTTATGCTTCATGACCAGTTGTCATGATCCTCTAGTGGAGTGTCATGGTCATGTACTTCAGGACAGGAATCGGGGATTCAAGTCCCTATGTTGTAAATTATGAGAATTGCCAGGGTTCCTTAATCTGCTTGTCCTTGTGTTTTGTCTTGTGACACAGTTCCACTTGCCCCACATTTAAGAATCTGCTTGAAGAGTAAGATACAACTAGATAGTGGTGATGCACACCTTTAATCCCAGCATTTGGGAGGCAGATCTCTGAGTTTGAGGTCAGTCTGGTCTACAGAGTGAGTTCTAGGACAACCAGGTCTACACAGGAGAAACCTTGTCTCATGGGGAAAAAAAAAATTAAGACACGTAAGAGTTTTAAGAGTTCAAATACAGTATAATTATGTAAAGGTAAATGGCACATGATTAGGATTTAAATTTAAATTTTCAGTCCAGAACATNACATTCATGCAGTGGTATGAAGCTTTGATTTTTTTTTTTCTTTTTTGTTTGTCTGTTTGATAAATTCAAGAGCCTTTTGCTAAAGTTGTTACCTACTTTTTGAATATATGATATCCTAACAGTTTAAGAAAGCCAAAGCCTAGGAAATTTAAACATTATTTGTGATCTATAAAACATATACAAATATATGTATGTTAACATGTGCATTATTAGTGTTATATGTGTATATTATATCTGGTTTTTACATATCTAACAAAAGGAGGATATGTCAGCTGTAAGAATCCATAAATGAATTAGAAGTCTCCTGCTGTGATTCCGAGATGTCACTCATACTATCTTCAGATGTATCTGTGGAAGCCTGTGAAGTAACTGTTTGTACATGGTCTTGATATTGGCTATTCCCAGGAATCTCCTTCTCCTGTTCTGGGATGTCAATCATGACATTTTTGCCTGTGTCAAGAAGTTTTTGTTGTTCTTCTGGGATGTCAATCATGACATCTTTGCCTATGTCAAGAAGTTTTTGTTGTTCTTCTGGGATGTTAATCGTTACATCTTGTTCTGAATTCAGAAGCTTCTGTTGCTCTTCTGGGATGTCATTCAAGATTGAAATTGAGCTGTGTGACATAATGGTGTATCCAAATCCTTGGTACAGGCCCACTGGAGAGGGTACCTTTGAAGAGTCAGAAGTCATATCTTGTGAAGAGGAGGAAAGTAAGCTTGAGTGTTCTGTATGACTGGGGTCTCCAGGAAAACATTTCGTTTTTTGGTAACCTCTCATTGTCCTCCCTTTAAGACAATAGAAACTTATTAACCAAA
>NC_034609.1:2227404-2231455 GCF_900095145.1 Mus pahari
AAGAAGAAGAAGAAGAAGAAGAAGAAGAAGAAGAAGAAGAAGAAGAAGAAGAAGAAGAAGAAGAAGAAGAAGAAGAAGAAGAAGAAGAACCCTGTCTCCAAGGAAGGCAAGTGGAGCAAGGAACCCCCGCTAAGCCTTCCCCAGGAGGAAGAAGGGGGAGAATGTGAAGTGTGGCTAGAAATCCTTCCCCATTTGTGCACCGGTGATGGCCACCAATTAAGCTAAGATTTAAAGGTATGTCTGTGAAAAAACAGGAAGGTACAGGCTGCTCATCCTTCAACCAAAGTAGATCCAGAAGTGTTTTGGATTTTGGACTTTTTCTTTTTCTTTTTTTCTTTTATTTTAAGAGTTCAAATACAGTATAATTATGTAAAGTTAAATGGCACAGGATTAGGATTAGATTAAATTCAATTAATTTAAATTTTCAGTCCAGAACATCACATTCATGCAGTGGTATGAAGCATTGATATTTTTTCCTTTTTTGTTTGTCTGTTTGATAAATTCAAGAGCATTTTGCTAAAGTTGTTACCTACTGTTTGAATATATGATATCCTAACAGTTTAAGAAAGCCAAAGCCTAGGAAATTTAAACATTGTGATATAACATATACAAATAAATGTATGTTGTGATAAAACATATACAAATAAATGTATGTTAACATGTGCGTTATTAGTGTTATATGTGTATATTATATCTGGTTTTTACATATCTAACAAAAGGAGGATATGTCAGCTTTAAGAATCCATAGATGAATCAGAAGTCTCCTGCTGTGATTCCGAGATGTCACTCATACTATCTTCAGATGTCTCTGTTGAAGCCTGTGGAGTAACTGTTTGTACATGGTCTTGATACTAGCTATTCTCAGGAATCTCCTTCTCCTGTTCTGGGATGTCAATCATGACATCTTTGCCTGTGTTAAGAAGTTTTTGTTATTCTTCTGAATTGAGAAGCTTCTGTTGCTCTTCTGGGATGGCATTCAAGATTTCTTCATATAGGTTGGCTATTGAAATTGGGCTCTGTGAAGTAATGGTGTATCCAAAACCTTGGTACAGGCCCACTGGAGAGGGTANCTTTGAAGAGCCAGAAGTCATATCTTGTGAAGAGGAGGAAAGTAAGTTTGAGTGTTCATTATGATCCGGGTCTCCAGGAAAACATTTCAGAAACTTGTTCAGAAATATTATCTCTGATATCGGACACATCCCACGTAGCAAGGAAGGAATCAAAGCAGGAGCCTTCCTCCACTTCATGCACATAGGTTTTATAGGAGAATGAATAGTGATGGGCAATTGCCTCAAAGAACATTTAGATGCAGATTATGAAATCCTGCAGACCTGTGGCCACAGCGTCTGCACTTTGCCATTCCCAGGTACGCTTTTCTGAAATAATCCCCACTTTGACCAACAAAGCAATAATTACTGCTTGCCAAAAGGAAACAAAGACGAGTTTCACACAGAGAAACTTGCCAACAGGTTGTATAGGGCTAAGCTCTTCCTTTAGGAATTTGTAAAACAGCAGTAGGCAGTACATGGCAAACAATTGTGTCAAATTATTTAATATAACCAGGGAAGGGAAATGAAATTTAAGGCCTGGGATTCATGTAACTTTAAAAGAAAATTGTGTAAATTCAAGGTTCAAATAATATGAGACTAAAATAGAGTAGCATTAGGAACTTGAAGGCCTGGAGCAGATCCAGGCATGCTCAGGCAAACAAACCCATAGGCCCTTTGTGGTAAACAAGTCCTGGCAGGCCTTGAAGGCCAGGAGCTGGAACTCTTACAAAAACAAGCACCAGTATGTCCAGGCAAACCCCTTGTTAAGGCATTCCTGAGGTCAAGTGACTGGGAATGGCGATAAAATAGAGAAAAAATACAAAAACTAGTCTGAGCTATTTTGACTGATTCATCAGCCATCTGGTGGCCAGGGTCATGCTGACCCAGTCACAAGCCATTATCCCAGACCCCCCGGAATTGCTGATGCTTCAATTTACATGTACTATCTTACTGACCTGTAACTATATGATTGTTTAAATGAACCAATTGTGTGCAGCCGCGCCAACTTCTCCCAACCCCTGACCCTTTTCCTATTAAAAACCCCTATCTTTTGAACCTCGTGGTCGATTCCTCCACCTCCTGCGTGAGGTACACATCGGCCCGGAGCTCCACCATTAAACTGCCTCATGCTTTTGCAACAGGAAGGTCTCTCTCTCTCTCTCTCTCTCTCTCTCTCTCTCTCTCTCTCTCTCTCTCGTGTTTCTTTGGGACACCCTGACTCCTGTGACCTGGGGTCCCCATGAGGGGGTCCTACAGTATGTCCAAGCATTGTTGAAACCAAATTTTCCCTCATCATATACGCCAAGGATTTCACATACAACCGCGATGACGGTGGTGATGGACCTGACCACGGTGTACTGCAGCACTCCCAGCTTGCACCTGAAGAGCAGCATTTCTCCCACCGCCCACAGTGGACAGCAGCATAATGGAGGGAGGTGGTTTTGCTGATCTTTAGCTTCGAGGTGTAGCACCAAGTTTGGGAATCGGATTGTCAGATACGTGGTAAGGAATAAAGTTATAGATGACATAAGCTTCGTAACATTCCCTCCAGGTATCCACATATAGTGTAATTTGGGGATATTTCAAAGCCACCCACTCCATGCAGCACTGCTATTCTTTCAGGTGTCCTATGTCACCTAGAGATGACTGTTAAGAGAGATGCACCTCATTCCTATGCTGATGCTACCCATTCTAGCTGAGGGCCTGAGCATCAGCACATTTTAGTGCCTGGGATGGGAGGGAGGAATTCCCTTGTGGCTACCTAGAGCTGAAGGTAATTTACAATACTACATTCTTAGATATTTGCATTTTTTCTTCATAATTATATTTTACCTTTCTTACTAACATTAAAAAACATGTGAACTTGGCCAGTTGTAGTGGCAAACACATTTAATCCCAGAGGAGACAGAGGGAGGAGCCTCTCTGTGAGTTCTGGGTTAACCTGGTTTACTTAGTTAGTTCCAGGATAGCCAGAACTACATAATAAGGCCCTGCCTCAAAAAAGTACAAGTCCCACCAGAGGAGAGGTATCCGCCCAGGAGGACTCCCACCCCGAGCTGGTGAGAGAGTCATCCCCGCTCCACTCCAGTGCGTGGCCCGGGAGAGGGCAGCCTGCAGAAGCTACACAGCTTCTGGGAAAGATCCCGTTTCTGACTCCAGTCATCCGGCACCTTTCCCTTCCGAGGAGGGGTGTCCACCCAGGAGGGGTCTCAAGGCCTGAGATGGTAGGAGAGCCGTCCTTGCCCCGGCGCATTGACGCCGGGGGAAAGGACGGCCTGCAGAAGCGACACAGCAGCTGGGACAGACTCCGTTTCTGGCTCCAGACATCCGGCACCCTTCTTGGACTTTTTCAGATCGTGGGTATCTGCGCACACGTGATGCAGTGGGGAGTTGGTACCCAATTCTAAGCATGACATTCATCTGTGTTGCTTCTCTTTATCTGCACACACGTCATACAGTGGGGAGTTGGAACCCAATTCTAAGCATGACATTCATCTGTGTTGCTTCTCTTCCTTACATATAAGGCCCAGACATGCTACAGGGTCTCCCTGAGTGACCTGGGCTGGTTCCAAACTCACATGCCTCAAGTGATGATATTACCAGCCTACACCACTATACCCAGGTACAACAACCATTTATTTAAGGAAGGAAAAAATAAGTATTTCTTTATATATATTCAGCCTTATTACAGTAGCTAAAAACATTTCAGCAGAAACATTTCAAGTGTCCATCGATGCATGAACAAGCAAAAATGTAGCAGTATACTTGCACACATACATACATATATACAAATACACACACAATACATTTTCATCCCTAGGAAGGAAATCGGATGCTCTATAGTGCATCTGCAGTGGCACATAGCAGACCTCAGTGGCCATACTTGGTGCCAGGCCCATAACAAATAGATAAGGTGTAGTTATGTGTTACCCTACCTACAAGATTCCTAGAGGAAATGTTTGTCATACGGTCAAAACCAAAATGGTGGTAATTAGGCGAGG
>NC_034609.1:2231466-2232783 GCF_900095145.1 Mus pahari
CAGCCAGGGCTATACAGAACCCTGTTTTGAAAACACAAAACAAAACAAAAATAAACAAAAAAAATGTGAAATAAAATAGTGAAAAAATCATTATCAATCTCTCTTTGCCAATATTGTGTGCATATTACCTTACTCGGCATTCTCTGGAAGGCACAGTTAAATGTCATAAAATTCTTAATGAAATATAATAAAATATACATACACTATCCATACTGTATATTGGGACCATCCATAGGATCCTATAGAAAGTAAAACATAAAAAAATTAATGTTCAAGAATTAAGTCAGTCACATCAGTAATAGCAAATATATTAAGAGCTGACCTTATTATGGGCTTTTGAAGTTCAGGTTGAGTGTAATGCACCAGATGTTGAAGGATCCCCCATATTGACACTGGTATGGTTAGCAGAAGAAATATTCCAGCTACAAACCAAGCTTTTGTGTGTATTCCAACCTTAAGACACAAAACAAACAAAAAAACCAAACCCACATTTGTTTACATTTTGATAATAAAAGTATAAAGATCAATATTTGTATTTCTTAAATTTTCATTTGATGAATACTGTTTTGTTATTTCCCAAATAATTAGTAACATTTTCTTTAAAAAAAAAAAAAGATTTACTTTTAAACAATTATATGTATATATGCATGTGTGAGTGTGGGCATCTGCTGACGTCAGAAGTGAGTACTAGATTCCTTGGAGGCAGAGGCAGAAGGTGCTGTGGGCTCCGGGACAGCTAGAACTGCATATTGAGACCCCATCGCACAAAAGAACCCTCCTCAGACAGACAGACAGACAGACACACACATCTCCCTGAGTTCTTTGCCCACTCCTAGCTTTTCCTTTACTATTGATTCTCGCTTGCTGTTATGCGTGAAGGCCTGAGTGATGACCATGCACGAAGCCCAAGTGTCCGCAGAGTACCATTAGGAAGGAAGTTTCCTGTCTCTCTAACAGGCATGAGCCCTTAGCACAGTGTCACTCGGGGACTTGCCTCTGCCTCAGAGTTCTCATCGGTATAAAGGGACAATTTTCTATATTCTAAGAGGATTAAATAGCTTTGTAGTTACATAAAAAACTAAAGCTATCTTGGGGATATGCTCTAGCTAATGACTAACTTTAAAAATAAAGCATGCAACTTTATTTTATCCAAAGCTTCCCTCACTCTCGCCCTCTCTGCCTATGTCCTCTCAGTCTCCTTCAGAGTCAGAACTCTTCAAAACTCATTTATTCTCCTGATTCTATGTTTCTACCACACATTCCTACTTAAACAATTCAGGTCTGGCTTTGTCCCTTCCAAGTGCAGTGGGATCACTG